>NC_136646.1:19126487-19345386 GCF_949748355.1 Melanostigma gelatinosum | reverse complement strand
TTGGCATGTCAGTTCAACGGTTACATTAGTCACATGTGACACAATTCACACTGACAGCATCATTTGCAGCCAGCAGCACAAGGGTTTCCAGTAAATACATTTACAATTGGACTGACAGTGGCCCGGCTCCTGGACGCATGTTGGTAATAGAAGAGATACGGATCCTCTCCAATTCCTACACCTGTCTTGGTCAAAGTTTATTGGATGCTGTTCGTATCAGGGTATTATCGTTGGGGCTAATGAAGCAGAAGAGACACGTTGATTTGATGCGAATGCCACCAGCCTCCTATTATTTTACCATTGGGCTTAATTGCCGCTGTCAATCATAAGTGTGCTTCCATGTCAACAGTGAGGATCAATACGAGCATGTACGTTGAGTAACCCATATTCTGTGTTACATGAGGGAATGGGTCTGATGAAGTATGATATATATATGTGTGTGTGTGTGTGTAGATTTACACAGTATGGGATGGAAAATCTTCAAAAAAACCGAGATGGATGATGTTAAATGTATTGTATGAATAAAAATCACACATTTCTGGCTTAGATATTCTATTAGGCTAAAGTGCAGTGTTTCCAACAAGGGGTTTGAAAAAACACTGTGAAATGGTTTGTCGGCCTCTGCACTTTAGCTCTGTGTGATCCTCTCAGCAGAATTAATTCTTAGGCCATCACACAGGCAGGGAGAAATCCCTCCTTACGCACTCTTTTAATTCTCCAATGATGTGTACAGATGTATTGTATGTGGTTAGATCTGGCAAAGCTTTCTTACAGTCAGTGGTTACAGTGTGCCAATAAATGATGTTCAATTAACTCCAGTTGTATCACTTGTTAGTAACTCCAGTTCTATCCTCTTTTATGGCAGTAATTTAATAACACGACGAGGCTTGTGATGAAAGGAGGGTTTGTTTTATCAGATGTATTTCTGGATAAGTAGGGCAGTCGGACACCTGCAGCTACCCTTGTGCCACCTGTTCACCTGTTACTTCTGCTGCTGTGACCTACTCACATTAGAAGTCAGTATGTACTCCACAAATGCTGGTGGTAAAAAAGAACTGACATGAAAAAAGCTTCATGATGTGAATAACAGAGCTTATTATCGTGTCAAAAATGCAGACAAAAATGCTTTACCTGAAGATATGTTTGTATAAAAATACAAAAACAATTTGCTGCATGCATATAATTGAAGTCTGAACTTGCATGGACACATAAACACAAATATATCTCCTAATTTTAATGTAAATAAATCTTACAACGCAGCAGCAGTGAAGGAAAAAGTTTGATCCGTCCGACATTTTCACAGTTACAAATGGTTATGAGTCATGCTCTTTCCCTTTGAGACAGGTGTTCTGCATGTCCCACATTCCTAATTATATACTCATATCCCCAAACGAGCATACACGCAGACCTACCGTGCTTCCTGCCTCCCTCATGTGAACCCTCTGGGTTTCCCTATGTGGAGCACCAAATGAGATCATGTCTCATGTCGAGGGGATAAGCCTCAGACAACAGAGCCAGAGCTATCAATTGCCAGGGAGTGTCCCAATACATGCGTGTGTGTAGAGCTGTATAGAGACTAGAACAGGAATAGTCTATAACGTGTGCAGATAGTATGTGCCCATGTCGCGGTAAAGATTTAAAATCGTGTCCCAGCTAAACTAGCAAATGTATTTTATTGCTAATAGACGTGCTAATGCTATGCTCACAACTGCCCTTAACAGCTGAAAAGAGAACAACTATTTCAAATTTGCCCGATTGTTTAGCCAAGAAAAATCAACCATGATTGGGATGCTTGTTGTGCTATGGCTTATAGCACAAAGCTGACTAAGTGGTCCTTTTCAGCACAGTGAGCGACACATTTGTGCAAAGCAAATAGATGACTAAACACAGCTGAGGCTGGCGTGAGTGATTGAACCTAATGCACCTGTAGTGATTTGTGGGTGTCTTGTAACCATATTTTACACATTTTGATGAATCTTTTTTCTTATATCCATCTGTGTTATCAATCTGTCAAACCATTGACAAACAAATGTGTTGTATCTCCGTTGCTCTGTTTCTGCCTAATAACAGGGCACAGGTAACCTAGCAGGGGCCTTAGATTGTTCTTTACAATAGGGTGCCATTTTTTGATTAAAAAAGAGGATGGAACTGATTCTCTGCTGGCCCCTCGGGGGAGCGTGCACCGGAATAGACTGGAATGAGTTCAATTCTCTCTCAGAATTAGAAAGAAGTCTGAATTTGGAGCACGAGTAAGACATCTAGCCTGTTCCTCTGAGAAGGAGAGGTTTTCTTTGTTGTTTTCATGGAATGATGATGGAAATCGGGAGAATGTAAACCAGAGGGAATGTGGGCTGAAAGACGGAAGATGAGCGAGTGCTACACATAGATGGACAAAATGTATCATATCATAAATAGCATACCATTCTTGTGCTGTTCAGAAGCCATCTTGGTAGCTTTAGCTCGTGTGTCTCTACAAGTATATCGTAGCATACATGAGTACTCCCAAATTAGGACATGCATGTGTTTGAGTGAGTATACGTCTGTCTGATGCCATGTGTGCATTTCAGTGGGCATGTTTGTGTGATGTGTGTGTAATTGTAAGTATGTTTCCCCCAGCTGCTGAGCCGGCAGGAGGACAATGTCTGTCATGATGCAACAGGCAGCTAATCCTCTCCTCATGTAAACGTTTGACTGCTATTCAAATGACATGCAGATGGGATAGAGAGCTTAGGTTTTTGGCAGTGTCATAACAAGGAATGTCTGTGGAGACAATGTGCTGTCAGCTTTTGGGTGATTAATGCTGCACTTTGCTTTTAAAAATAAGTTATCGTCCCCTTTTGGTGGAGTCCAAAGTCATTTATCATTCATTTAGATTCAAGATTCAAAATTGTTTATTTGTGCATCCTTCAGTGCATTCGTGCAAAAAGTGCAGGCAATAGAGGAAAAGTACAGGCAATATATATATTTTTATGAATTGTCTTTTACAGAAAAATATCTTTTTTTTGTATTCTCCACAGATTTTCCGTTATTCCAAGGATCCATCCATTTGAGTGAGTCACAGCTGATGCCAAAGGAGAGGCTATGAAGATGAGCCGTGTCGCTCCGCATTGCAGCCCAACAAGATATGACATAACATGGGTCCCCTGCTAATAACCATGATGACCATAAAGCTGTGACTGCAATTGTGAAGCCTTCACCCCTTTTTCAGCACCCAACCCAGACCCTACTCCTCTTTGGAAACCCTTCCCAGCAACTGTTGCTGCTTCCCTTTCTCCTGCAAACACGACCTCCTTTCCTGCCTGCGCCTACGTTTTTCTCCTTAATAGTTATAGCTTTCCCTCTTTCTGACTGCATCATGCAGGGTGCTTCTACCACCTCCACTCTACTATTTCTTATGCTCCCTTCCCTCCTATTTTTCTCCTTCTTTCCCCAAATGATCAATGGGGACTGCTGGCTCATTGAGGGGGACAAAGGCTATGTCTGGCTGGCTATCTGCAGTCAGAACCAGCCGCCGTACGAGACTATCCCGCAGCACATCAACAACACTGTCCATGACTTGAGATTGAATGAGAACAAGCTGAAAGCTGTGCTCTTCAGCTCCATGTATCGCTTCACCAACCTGACTGACCTCAACCTCACCAAGAATGAAATCAGCTATGTTGAGGATGGAGCCTTTGCGGGACAAGCCAACCTACAGGTGAAAGGGGAATGGATGATAACAGCTTTGAGCGTAACACAATAATGTAGTTCACAAAACATTAGACCTTAGACAAGGACTTTCTAGGAAAATTAGATGTTTAATTCTTTAATATGTCATTGAGGTATGTTTCAATGGATTTAATTTGATATTGAGTGGCACTTTATTGTCTCTAAATCTTTGCTGAGTGCCTTAAACATACATTAGAGGGAGACCATAATGAATTGATAATGAACTCTGTTCTAGGAAATGCTGCAGCATGATTGAATCATTCATTAAGTCAGATTCAAATTTTATTATGAGTATAAATTACAAATTATGAGTGAAACTAGGCCCGCAATATGAAAAGAAAGAAATGCCCAAATGCTTCTTCTGTGTTCTTCTCAGGTTCTTCAGCTGGGCTACAACAAGTTGACAAACTTAACTGAGGGTATGATGAGAGGGCTCGGCCGCATGCAATGCCTCTTCCTCCAGCACAACCTCATTGAGGTTATTGCCAGCAATGCATTCTGGGAGTGCCCCAGTCTCAGCAGCATTGACCTGTCATCCAACAAACTTGGCCGCATTGACCCATCCACATTTACAGTTCTCAGCCGGCTGATGGTGTGTGAACTGGCAGCAAATCCATTCCATTGCGGCTGTGATCTTTACAGCTTCCTCACCTGGTTGGATTCCTTCAACAATGTAACACACACCTACGATCGCCTCCAGTGTGAGACGCCCCGGGAGATGTTTGGCTACCCCTTACTAATCGCTGCTGGCCATGCTGGTCGGAATGCGAAAAGCATTTTGTACCATCACTGCCGAGATGGAGTGATGATTCCAGGAATGACCTCTCTCCCACCAGATCTGGATGGTCCTTCCGGGATGGGACCAGAGATGTTTGGTGGTGGGCCGTACAACCAGCCCACCACCTCTTCCTCATCAACTGAACACAGCTTCCTTCCCAGCATCAAGCTCCATCATTTCTCGTTGTCATCAGCCTCTCTCCTTGTGCAGATTCCAAATCCCTTCAGCAAAATGTATATTCTAACACAATACAACCACACATTTGTGTCTGACGTCATGAATTTGAAACACAAGAAGGAGATGATCACCCTCAACAAGCTCAAGCCACACACCAACTACACCTTCTGTGTAGCATCCATCCGGAACTCTCAACGTTACAACCACACCTGCCTCCAGTTTTCCACCCAGGCTCAAGATCAAGATGACATGCTCCCCACACCTTCCACTACTACTCACTACATAATGACCATTGTCGGTTGCCTTTTTGGCATGCTCATTATTTTAGGCTTTGTCTACTATTGTCTACGTAAGAAACGGATGCATGATGAGAAGAGGAAGTCCATCTGCGTCAAAAAAACTATATTGGAAATGCGCTATGGACCAGAAGTGGCGGCAGCAGTGGCAAACGATCCATTGGCAGTCCACAAGCTTCAGGAGCAGTCCAGAGAGCATCACCAGTATCAGCACCACCATGGAGGCAAACTTCCCATGTCCGCATCCTCGAGCTCGGGCATGCTCCACTCAGCCAACACCAGTTCCTCCAGACTTTCATCTATCCCGCAAGTGGAAAAGATGGCCACTGCCTTTTCAGAGGCCATGGCTACAAGTAAAGGAAACTATATGGATATCAGAACTGGAGGGGCGGGCATGGAAAGGGTGGGAGATGGTGGGCATGGAGGGTTGGACTTGAGGGACGATGATGGAACTGATATTGGGGATGACTCCGATGATGACGGACATGGCTCAGCATCGGAGATTTCCACCATTGCCATGGAGGTGGACAAGGTTAACCAGATCATTAACAACTGCATTGATGCACTCAAACTGGATGCAGCAGCAGTTGCTGCTTCAGGGGCCTGTACTAACTCTACAGCCTGCTCCAATCCCACCTCCCCTCCTCCCACCAGCACGTCCGCCCTTACTTGTGGCCTAATCCCACTCTCCCAAGGGGTGACAGAGACGTGCCAAGTCATTGCTCCCAACAAAATGCCGCCTCTGCCTCCACTCCCTGCCTTGAATGCTCCTCTCTCTGAGCGTCCAGGGATCAGTGGCGGTGGCTTTGTCATCTCTCCCCCCTACAGGCCCCCCCCACCAGCCACTGCTGTACGTCCCATTCAGCGGCAAATGAGTGCAGATGCAGCTGTGGTTATTGTAAATGCTGTGAAGAAACAGTGCAGCACCACGTCCTGTGGCTCTATGGGTCGGGACAGGGACCGCGGAGGAGCTAGGGTGTATAGCCTGGATGTTCCTGAGCCTCGGAGCCCAGATGCCTGTAATCAACAACAGCAGCAGTACCCAGACCGGGCCAGTCCTGTGGGCTGTGGGGAGCCCCTGGAGAGGCTGCCTTTAGTGAGGAGTGGGAGCTGCTGTGGAGGGGGTGGTGGTGGTTGCGACAGTGGTGGTGTTGGTGCCCAACATCAGGACAGCCAGAAGCAACACCACTACCATCAACAGCAGCAATTACAACAACAACAACAACAACAACAACAACACCAACACCAACAACAACAACAACAACAACAGCAGCAGCAGCAACTGGAGGTGCAGCAGGTCTACCACTGCTCGGAGCACCGCCACTCCGTCCCAGCTCTATATTATGAAGGCTCCCACCAAGGCTCCCCAGCCCAGAAGGTTTCCTTCCTGAAGCCCCTGACGCGCTCCCGCAGGGATGCAGCATCTTACTCCCAGCTTTCGCCTGCCCGCCACCATTCCAGTTACTCTGGCTACTCCTCCAGCCCTGAGTACTCCTCCGAGAGCTCACTGCGGATCTGGGAGCGCTTTCGTCCCTACCGGAAAGGCCAGCGCGATGAGGCCTGTTATGTGACGGCCGGAAATGCCCTTAGAAAAAAGGTGCAGTTCGCTAAAGGCGAGGACCTGCATGACATCCTTGATTACTGGAAGGGGGTGTCAGCACAGCAGAAGCTGTGACTGGGACACCAGAGATAGGCTTTTTGGGAAAAAGAGTTTTGGGGACTTTTTCCTGTTGGGCCTGTGGGCCAGAGAAACGATTTGAAGATCACGGGGAGAAAAATGTAGGACAACATTTTGCCTTTGGGTTTTTTTGTTTTTTGGCATGCTAGGTGTATAGAATATTGTGCTAAAGCAAGGACTGCGAAACTGTGCCTGGGATATGGGCGTCATTGTGGTGTTTTATTTGACACGTCATTGTAGCACCATTTCTGGATAATTCTCATTTAGTGTTTATGTTTTTTGTTTACAGTATAGCACAGGGAGCAGATGCCAACTGTGTAATTTAGTACTGTTTGAGTGATCATGTTTTGTGATCATATAAACCGTCTTCATCAGTGCCATGTTTTCATCTGTGGGTAATCAAAGCAAGTCGATACTGATATCCTTCATTTGAAGCTTGTGTGATCCAATATCTTGTTTCCTATTTGGTATTGGGTGCTCTGTCAATTTGCAATATGCACTTGACTATGTTAAGACTAAGTGAAGGGAGACTGACCGGTGAGACCTATGCTCTGTTACAAGTGACAACATGCCGTTTGGAGAACAGAGTTGTCAAATGCAGAACCTATCTCTCTTCCATGATCTCATTCATGCAGCTGAGGTATTTGCATGTCAATAACATCAAGAAAAGAAAAGCTGGAAAGAATTGAACAAATTAACAATGAGTATACAGTCAAGTGGGCTTGAAGGTCCAGCAGCATAAGGAATTCATGAGAGAACGATTAAAGTAAAATAGTGCTGCGATTGCACCCTGAAGTGTTCAACACATCTTTTCAACTAACACTCTTGCATGTTCAATGAGAAAGAATGTCGTCCAAGCATGAACCCCAAGTAAATATCAGAACTGTGAACGTAATTTGATGGAGTACAGGGGGCAAAATATTGCTCCTTTATGAAGGTAATTAGATGCTACTTACGTGTACAATCGGGAAATAAGCTCACACAGTCCCATTACAAAAAGGCACGACCCATATCTGACAAGAGAACCAAGAGAATTTGAAAGCAAGAGGGGCTATAAAAGAAAAAACAAGCAAGGATATAAGTCATTTTTCTGCAGCCACTGTGAATGTAAGTAGATTACAAGCAGGTTATGGGGACATCTCTTTATATCATTCAACGTGAGCACCACGGTACATTCCAAAACCTTTCTCCAACATTAAAACGGAACGAGGCACAGAGGGAAAGGACACTTCTAATTACTGCCAACATGTCTGTTCTGTTCTGGAAATTGATGCTATGGTTGTCTATTGATAACCGAATTAGCCAACTCGTGACAGGCATGTTTGCTTGCACTTTACGCCTCATGGTTGTGTGTGTGTGTGTGTGTGGCTGTGTGGTACACAGTGGTCAGTGTCAGTGGGTGTTGGCATGCCTTGTCAGATTATATTGTATGTGCCCAATTTGACTTTAATTAATAGCTGTCATATCTTGCCAATTGGCTGGTTGTTTGAGTCTAAACGACACTAGATTATTAATGGCATGGACAAATGTACAAGTATCAACAATGTTCGTTGTATTTGCCCAGACATGCATCACATGACCGTGATGCTATACCACAGTAGTGCAGTGCCTCTTGCTAACACAGCCATGATCCAATCTCCATCGTTGTATAGTATTATACATCCACCTGGCTTTTTCTATTGAAATGATCTACTCGTGATTTTCCTAAACGACAATGTCATTGCCTGGCATTCTGGCAAAAGGCCTCCTGCTTACCCAAAGTGCTGTGCAGCTTTTACATTTTTTTGCGTAATCAGCTAACATACACAATCTGAGACCCTAAAAATGTGAAAACTGAATCAGTGTTCCTTGCGCCACATTTTTTTGTTCAGGGTTATATTCCAGAGAAAATGAGACACGGTGACAAGTTTCATTTGGGAACATTTTTATCTCTCTTTTGATCCTCACTTCTTTTCTGTGTATGATGTTGAGTTGGCGCACCTCCCACTGTCTTCCCTGCTCTCACAGGTCCAATGGGTTCTGGGTGCAGCATGAGACATGAAATTGTCCTGTTGCGTTTTATTAAATGAGAAAAGTGAGAAATTGCCTTTCTTGCAGGGAGGGCTTGGGGTTGTGCAACACACATCAACACTTCTTTTCCTCTTTCTCAGAGCAGTTGATTTTTTTTTTGTTAGCATGCACTGTGCATACGGTGTGCAAATATGAGAGGGTTGTGTTTAACGCTTCGGACATATTCTCCGTGTTTAGTCGCACGAGGCTGTTCCATTCAAACTACAATTGAGAGTCTGTGCCGGTCTGGCTCTCCACACATGCGCATTTCCTGATCCTTCCTTCATTCCAGTTGGTAGAGTTTAAATGCACCATAAAGAAGTTTACCAGGAGTTCAATGGCATTCGGCTGGCTTTGTATTTCTTGAAAGGTCTGTTTGTTTAAATGTGGGTAATGGCAAAACTCCTTGCAAAAACTCTCTTAAAAACAAGCATCTCATTTTGTTATCTTCTTCTTGGCAAATCAGCTAGAAGTGCTCAGCCACCAACTGGACTGGAGTGTGGAATAAAACCGGAGCATGCACCGTCTGCGCACATGCTATTCATACAGTCCATGCGGTCACAACTTTCTGACTGCATGCAGATGTTCACATCGGGTCTGCACGGACCCCAACGGACATGGGTGGATGACGGTATTTACATCACGCATGCCAAAGCGGACCCATGCAGAAAGTATGAATTGACCTGATTGGTATCTCCATATTGATCTGTGTGTTTCCTCCTCCCTCTTTGTTTTCAGTTATCTCCGTCTCCTTTTCCTTGTTTTATGAAGATGTTTGCATACAGTCGGGGTCAATTACCCTTGGAGTCAGCGTTCTCCTGTGAATGGACCGCATTAATTCAGCAGCCTCACTGTCACCATTGAGTAAAAGCTGGGACGCACCACCTCTCCTTCCGTATATATGATAAAGCACCATGTGATGAACGTACAGCCTTGGAAATGTCTCCCGCTGATCTCTTGCTAACTGGTATGAGACGTTTTCCAAAGGAACTTGTCACTGTGATTGACTCAGAGGAACAGATTTTCTTTGCTGGTGCGTTCTGTAAGACTACCTGATCCCGCAGAAGCAACGTGGTGTGTTTAACTCCCCAGATCATCAACTGCCATAACACGTTTACAGAAATAGACACTGAGGATAAGTGTAACAGCAGTAATATTGGGATTGCGCATCATTTCAGCTGCCATTCATGTTTATCTATCTGACAAGATGTAATGTGACAGAAAATCCTGATAATTACTGTTTTCATGGATGACTTTTTGAACTCGTACATTCTCCATTTCAACACTTCACACACCATTTGTGTTTTTCGGGAAAGAGATTTTCAGGGGGACGGATGTATGTTCAAGTGCTCTTCTGCTCAAATTTCATTCACACGCTTGTTTGAATGAAACTCTAATGATGATACAGCATTACTGGCCAATCAGAGAACATCGTCAGTGCTGGTGGGAGAAGGGCCAATCTTTCGAATGATTTGTAGACGGTGTTTTTCACCACGACTGAAATGAGTGCTGTTGTTGAGGGGATATTGACTTTCTCAGCATTAGTAATGACTTGGAAGCCTGCTGCCAAAATAACCACGAGATAAGATGTCGTGTAAGATGGAAATAAAGACTGCTTTACACAAAATACACATTTGTTTATATCTAGAATTTTAACTTTTGAAAAACAGAGTACGCAACAGTATAATAGCCAGCTGAATTATTACAATCTCAAGCAGTATCAGACATATTTACCCAGTAGCCATGTCATTTCTTCAGGTTTTTTTGTCGCACAAAGCCAGCACCAAACTAAAAACCTTCTCTTCCTTCTCATGCTGCTCATATCCTCGTTGAACCCCTGGAGGGTGGCTCACACACTGATCAATGGTCCTTTTTGTAGCACCCTCCTTGTTGTTTGTCTCAGAGCCACAGGAAAGCCAGACGTGAGAAAGCCATCTAATGTGCTATTAATGTTTAATCCTTTTTTTTGTGGGAGTCTGGCTTCGGTCTCTTCCCTTATCTGTGCATACCACCAGAAACTCACAGATGCTTTCAATTTCTAGTTAACATGTTAATCCTTTGATGCTCTCTGATATTCAATGCTTGGCCCATTTAAACTAAACTCCAGTTTCTTAAATAATGAATCAGAGCAAAAAATTGGTGTGTGGGTTTACATCTAATCACTTTCTAAATGAGTAAAGGAGTTAAATGCTTCTATTATCAAAGACCAGAGTAAAAGGCTTCGGTCCTCCCTCGACACGGTTCACTTTTTACCCGTGTGATCCGCCATTGCTTTTATGAGCGATCGTCACCGTTTGGGGATAACATGAGGCTGCAATACTAATCACAAAAACAGAAAAATCTGTGTAGTCATTCTTTTGCTTGATCATTTGCTGGATCATCTTCTCACGAAGCAGAAGAAAAATAAACACAAATCTGTGTATGCACAAAACACACACTCAAGAGCAGACGGCAAAACTGGAAAATAAAAAAGTGAGTCAGAATGAGTCACAGTCTGACTCAACTGAAATCACTCTTTTCCTGAAAGGCAGGTAATGGGCAAGGTCTTCAAAGAGAGAGCTGAAAGAGAAAGAGAGAGCACTAAGAGAGGGTTTTTGGGCTCAGGCAGACATAAAAGATGCGGCAGCATGGCTGCACTAACACGTACCATGCATGATTCATTGTGCTGCTGCAAATGAACCATTACAAACACACACACATAACACACATATTGTGGGAACAACAAAATATTCACAAACTCCGGCATTCCCCCCCCCCCCCCCCCTCATGATAGCCACAGAAGACATACAAATTAAACGCATGCCATTTTTGGAAATGTAACACGAATGTGAAATTGTATTCATCTAAAGACTGAAGAAGAGCTCAGTTGAGACGAATGAAATATGTCTTGGCGTGACTGATTTCTTGGTCACTCTTTTAATGAGGCAGCTCTGACAGGCTGAGCTACTGCCAACGCTGCCTTTTCAACTGCCAAGCACCACTCTAAATAAGAGTTTATGTTGAAAGCATCCCCTGACTTCATCACAACGTAGCAGACTACACATGTTCAACTCATCTCTAATTTAACAGCCGTGCTGGTGAAATACCTGTACTCGTGAGCTATTTGAAGGTAAAAACACACACACACAGAAATGGATTTTGGACTTCTTTGTTCGTGTTTAAAAAGGTTGAGACTTCTTATAATTCTTAACAAAAAAGTATTCTGAGCAGAAGAGCATTTGTATTGTACGCCAAATAAAGGTTTGGCACATTATGGACCCTTTTTTCAACACTTTTTATACGCACGCACGCACACACACACACACACAAATAACATGTTTATTTACACTTATGCATTAACTCTGCAAGGTTTAGTTTCCAAAGACGGATAAAGGACTTAAAGAATCTGTGAAATATCTGTGAATTTTGTACACTAGATAAAAGATTTAAAAAAAATATTAAGGTTTAAAAAAAAAAGAAAAAAAATGCTTCTATGGATGTTTTATACTCAGCCTGATCTCTTGATATGTCTGTGTTTCTCTATTTTCAGTTGGCCGTTTGTCTTTGTTTCTTTTTTTTGGTTTTTATTTGGTGTGGGGGGGGGGGGGGCGGGTTGGTTATCGGGAAGCGAGGGATGGACTTTTAGTACTTGCAATGATATATGTCATTAAGGTTTAAAAACAGAGAACGCTTAACATAGTGTACTACATAAAAGAAAAGTTGTTATATTTGCATGACTCCCTGTATTTTTTTTTGAGAGACAAAAATATATTGTGTACAATGAGTGGCCGTACATTGAAAACAAAAACTGTAGGAGCTGAAATACAGTTGTGTCAAGTACCTTTGATTTTAACATTTAGGTTTTAGCTGTTTTTTTTTATTCTCTGTGACGTTTTCTATTTACATTCTTACCCATTGGTTTTCATTTGGGTACTTGTATGATGTACTGACACTGCAGTTACCATTACTACTCTTTTTTGCCACAGGCTGTTGGAGTGTGCAGCACAAACATGTCTGAGGCCAGTGGGTGTTTACATCCATCTGTTATGAGAAAACTGCACTCTGTTCTTCGTGGTTGCAACGATTATTTTCCATGGCAGACATGCAAAGCTATCTTCTTTGGCTTGAGGCGCGGCCCTGTCACAGTTTGTGGTTGTATCTTCAACTCAGTCTCCTCTGTGGAAAAGAAAAAAAAGGTAAAAAAGTTTTGACAGAATATGTGACAAATGTTCAAAGACGAGTGAGTGACGCAAGCGCACACTGCAGATTGTCTCATGGTTTTTAACATAATCCCAATCGGAAGTCACTGGCAAATCAACGCAGCATCAGCAGCTTCTCCCTCAGCCTCAGCCCACTCGCTGTTAGCTAAATCAGTGATTCCTCTGCTCTCACTGCCTGCTGGTTTCCTAACGTGTTCCTTTAATTCATCTTACATCCAGCCCGTTGTAAATCAGTCTTTTATCATTTTTATTATGCACTGTATTATACACTCTGTCTTCTGCTGAATAGCTTTTTGTGTGCACAGAAAAGACTACAACTCGACTTGATTAAAAAAGACGAGATAGCGGCGCCGCTGTAGAAACTAAGACAACATGTCACGTCTAAATGGGAAGTCCTTATAAACATGAATATAGTCGGTAGAGGAGCGTTTCAAAAAACATCTGACATGCATCTGTTTTTAGATAAAAGTGTCAGGAGCCCGTCATTCTCATCAACGTCAATGTCTCCTGTGCGCACAGATAGCAGAGGCTGGGCATCCATTGCTATTCCGAACACACAGTCCAGTGCTGGGGTATACTCGGGCAAGTCAGAATGATTGGCCTTGTCAGTGGCAGAGATTGAAAACTCAGCGGCCCCCAAAAAAGTCAGTTGACAGAGAGAAGGCAGGGGAGCGGGGGTCGTCCTCGACTCTTTGAGGAAATGAAATGTCGGTGGATTGATTGGTTCGAACGCTAACAGTGTCTTGGCCTTGCGGCAAGAAAAGTACACAGGATGCAGAAACAGTTACTTTTAAACGATGCAGAACTAAATCCAACTCATATTCAGTAAGGATTAGGGATATAAACCTGCTCAGTCAGTATTGATTTGACTTCTACTGAGCTCTAATTCCTTTGAGTTTAGGGATACAACTGCCCAATCTGACATCCCAGAAAGCTACAACATGTAATGGGTTTCAGCGGCGGAACCGTTGCATTCCTTTTGCTGTAGTCTCATATTTGACATTCCTTTTAGTGGCATATTCTCTACCTTTTGCAAAAGCATGGTTTTTTTTATTCATTTTTCCGACACTCACGAGGAACTGAGAGTAGAGGCGTTGCAGTGTTTTACAGGTTGTATCAGCTGAAATTAGCTTTAAATACTATAAATAACCCCTTAAAAAGTTACAACACAACCATCTAATATGCGGTGTAATCACTGAAGTGTGAAAGTAGAGCCACCATCTGAGTGAACCCTACAAGGCCAAGATCAATATCATGTGATTTTAGTTCCTATCCTGCCATTTATGTCACATTTGTGTCCGTATAGGGCTCTTGCCAAGTTGACATGGTCAAGTCCCACGGTCATATTCTATTGGAATCGAATGCGACTCTCCCCTCTGGTTTCAACTCCACTCACTGGTGTTTAGTGACCAAACGGGAAAGACCAAAACAAAGGCTTGGATAATGGGAACAATTCTTGGCTTTTTTTTCTTTCTTTAATTATCTGTTGCTGATATTGACATTTCTTTCCCTTTGCGATTTCTGTACAAAAGATCTATTTCTATATTTGCAATAAATTTGTAATTAAAAATGAAAAACGTGTACAAAGTCTCTTTGATTCACTGGAATTGTATTTTTATTTTTATTATAAAGTTGTCACTCGGGAGTCACTAATTTGTTAAGACATGCATGTGGTGTGTACGACTACATACTGTATGTATACTTTATGAACACAATTCAAATATTCATGCACTGAGGGCTGCAAAGCACCTGGACTGTCTATTGTGAGAGATTGTGGGATTTCCCGTACCAAAACACACACACACACACACACATACACACACACCACTGGCCACTTGTTCTCTCCATTAAAGCCTCTCAGTGTGTTGAGGGCCCTGCTACACAGGCATAGATGGGTACTCAAAGAGGGTGGGGGGAAAAAAAGCTAAATTTGATGACTCGTGAAAATGACAAACACGTCCACCTCAGTCGCGGTTCTGTAGAGAATCGGATGTTTAAGTCTAGTGTGAGCAAACGCTTTGCTGAACATTCAAATTGAATGAGTAGGATGACAGAGAACAACCAGGGAGCTTGCAGAACCTGAAGGCAGAGAGGGTCGTGCTGGTGTTGCATTCAAAGTGCCGGTTGGACACGCTTTGACTGCAGAAGAATCATCGGGATTTACTCACCTTATCACGCAACGTGGTTGTAAAATTTGATGTGCAAAGGCTGACGGAAAACACAAAAAATCGGATTCTAAATCAGGCAGATACTTAAACTATAGACTGATTATCTTTAAGGACTATAAAGAGATGCTTTGGATTGGAATTTCAATTGAAAATGACACCCATAATGACTATTCTATACCATACATTTAGCTCTCATATTTTACCAAAATGACAAGGTATAACGAGGACAACCCTGCTTTGTGGGGGATTATAAAACTGTGCTATGGTGCCCCCACCTTCGGTTTAATAAAATATGACTCGTAGTGATTCAGTGGTGACCCGTTGCTTTGTGCTCGACAGTCTATGTTGCAGACTGTGGCATCAGCTGCCCTGAACTCCACAACTCGGGATGGAGAGCACGATGGAACGGAGGCTCGCTCTCGGTGCGCCTGTTACACGAGGTTGTTACATGTTGTGGTCATGATGGTTTGTGTGTCATGAGAGAGAGTGTAGTCACTTGACTTTGTCCCATTTACACTGAAAACCGAGGTGAAAAACAAGAGTAGTATGCTGTTATAACTCTAGGTCTATGATCGGAGGACATTCAACATTTCCTTGAGAGGACAAGGTCAGTGACTAATATTTCTTGTGTCTCCGTCTGTCTCAACCAGGACTGTCTGAGCCAGCAGGAGGCTGTCTGCCCCAATTCTGTAACCTGACGAAGTTCAAATGATTAAAAATGAATGTACCATCATGACAGCTGGGTTTCTATCTGTTTCATGTGAAATATTTAGTGTGTAACTAAAAAAAGATAAAAGTGCCTCTGAAAAAAACACGGAAAAAAGTTTTTGAGGCATCGGTGTTATAAGATTTAAGTTTGGTAGGATGAGTCCAATAAAATAAAACTCACTGTCTGTGAAATATCCCTGGATATCTGTCTCTCTCTCTCTATTTTTGACTGCATGACATCATTCATCATATTTTCCTTTTGTATCTTATTTCTCTCTCTCACTATGGTTTTGCTCTGTCCATCTCAAAAAACAAGCCCCCCCCCCTTTCCCCCCCCCCCCCCCCACACACACCAACATCCTCTTCTTTTTATTGTTGCCTCAACCTCCCTGCTGAGAGTTCTGTAAGCCAAACTGAGCAGCTATAGAAATATTCCACATTTCCAAATATCTGTAACTCCCAACCCTCCATGTTAAGCTCTTCATGGCCTGAGGATTAGGGGGCTGGATTAACCCTTGACTATCTGTTCTGCGTTTGACACAATAGTTAATCCTGCCTGCTATTTGTGTGTGCCCTTTCATGCCCACACCTCTTATTGTGTTACTACATTGTGTGCGTGTGTGTGTTTGTGTGCATATAAAAAGAGACAGACACAAAGGAAGTCAAACACATGAAAGAGCAGATGATCAAAGTACTGTGCAGTAAAGTTGACCTCCAAAATTCTGTGGGAACTCCACAATTTTTATTGACCAGAGAGTGTGAGATTTACTATAATCTCCCTTTGACGTCACACACACACACACACACACACACACTGCTGAGAAAATGACTGTAATCCCCTCAATGCAGGAATTCAATGTTCAAAAGAATAATGATCATCAGAATGTGATGAATCGAAAGTTAAGGGGATGAACAGAAATGTGTGTGTGTGTGTGTGTGTGTGTGTGTGTCAGCACATGCATGAGTGTGTGACAGTATGTGTCAGAATGTAATTATAGTATTGAGTCCTGTGACATTCATCTTCGTTTGAGACTGTGAGATATTAGTCTGTTTTAATTGGGGCTATTTAAACCCACCGAGCTTTAATCCGCATGAATGTTATGGGGTTGAATGTCAATTAAATTCAACCTATTAAAGATAAACGCTTATTTCTTTATTAAGGGGGGGGGGGGTTATTGGGAATAAGTGATGTAACCCAGCTGTACTATGCAGAGCAGTTTTCAACTTCTTTCCAGCCTGACAATGTGTCACGCTGACCAAATGTAGAAAGAATTTTTTCCTTTTCTTGAACTCTGTTCACTGCGGCCGTCGCACAGCAGCGGTAAATTCATGAAATATTTAAATCTTCAAACGTGGCACTGTGATCGTACAAGTTACCTTATTAATCTGCATGCTCTTCTGCACAGTAAACCACTGTTGTGCACAGCGTCCACGTTTATTCAAGAATAGAGGCAACAAAGCGGCTGCGCTCCATCAAAGCGATACATTTTTATTTTCCCCTGGTTGAATCACTATATTTTGTTTTGGCGTACCAACTTAATTATCAACACAAGGAGTTTTCATTTTTATCTACTGTCAGTGTATTTGCATATACGCCTACAATATATGGACTTTTATTGGTTTTTTTTAGACTTCACAGTGCTTCACGGAGGTGATCTTTTTTCCCCTTTGATTTAATTTAAAAGGTTGCTTCCCCCAAATTACCAATAAATAAATGAACAAAATGAAATGAAAATTCTCGCTTCTCCCTGGTGGGCATTTCAAAAAAAGTCATTTCGAGAATTCCATCTCTTACAAATAGTGTGATTATCTACAGTTCTTCCTCCTGAATGAATAGTCTCTATGAAAACTGGTCCATGTGAACCACCAACATGCACCCAACCCCCCAACCTCAGGGGACAAGGGCACCCCCTCCTCACGAATCTCTATTCAATCCCAAACAAGTTCATTTACCACGAAATCACTCAAAATACGACTACAAGACTTTCACTCCAATCGTCAATCAAAACTAACTTTTTAATGTTCAGCTGGAATTACAGGAAACCTTCACCCAAACAATTGTAAATCTGTAACAATTTCTAAATATTAATCTCTGTGTGTGCTGGAACTCTCGTGAAGTTTGCCAATAGTCACACAGAAACAAGGGAGCTCAAGCTGTTTTATGTCAGCCTTCCCCAAAAGAACAGAAGTGACTGGGAGATGTATCCTGTGGATTTTTAAAAAAGCCAAAATTGAAAACGTCCTGCTGCAGGGAGTCCACAAGTCTGAATGTTGTTTCTTACTGGAGGTAATATGAGCTCTGAATCTCACACATGATAGTAACAATCATTGAATGTAAAGACTTTCACATAACAACAGCAAATCAATACTGTATGCAGAATACTGCATAGGTCCAGAAGAAGAGACACCTAATGTTGTTATTTGGGCTGTATAAATATCAATTATATAAATCTTTGTATGAATGATGTTTGCATTGAAGGTGCATTGTAAGAGACAACAGAGGAAGAAGACTGCTTACAACCATGGCTACATTAAGAGTTACAACCTGTCCTCCCACTCAAAGAATCTGTGTGAATACCATCCTCCTGCTTCTGAAGGTTGTATGCATTGCACATGTAAACAAGGCATAAGGTGTTATGCACCATAAAATAAGCAAAAAAAGCCAAAAGACCTATTAATAACTCATGATATCCATTGCTCTTTCCCTGCAGAACTTCTCTCTATTTTGAGGCGTAAATGGTTCCTTCCAAAGGTTGAGGAGATGGAGATTGGAGAAAACAAATGTGTCAGTAAAATCGCAACTTTGCAACATTTCATTTTGCTGTCAGTGCTTTAAAGACTATTTCAACACAGAGGGGATTTCCGTTTCTTCAAAGAATCCCAAATTTAAATTTGGTTGTGTAATTTACACCAAAGACGTCTCTCAAAGGAACGGGCACGTTGCTTTGTTTTTCTGCTGCTTTAACGTTTAATGGTGACGGTTTTCAGTGCATGGCTACCGACTTGCTAACAGAATTGTTTGTGCATGGAAAAGATCTATTCGTATTTCTCTCCTGTAATTTGCTGTATACGTCATTTATTTGGCAGCATGGTTGAAACGTCCTCTTCTTCTATTTGCACACACCTCTGACATTTCACTGTGGTGGATGTGTGAGCAGGAGAAAAGGTGACAGTACTCTGTCTCTGCAACGAGAGTTCAGACAGTTGTGTGAGAGCGCACGCTCATCAAGGCAGGGTCGCTGACGTCGCCAGTAAGCCTGGCAGCAAGGACCCTGCTCACGTTCTTCTCCCAGCTGTCACCACCGAGCCTTTGCCGCGCTCTCTAAGAGGTCGTTTAAAGCAGTGAACATTTTCCACACGACTGGAGGATTTGTCATCGCCACCCATCACAAGAACTCGTCTAAAAGCAGAACGACTATGACCAAATATCTTGATAAACCACTCATGCAGGATATCCAGATTTTAGGAATCTACCCTAAATGTACTCACAGGTTCACAGATTTTCAATTGCATTCAGGAATTACTTCACAACAGTAAAGTGGTCGTATATTTATAGTGCGGCATTGTTGCCCGTTTTTATTTGTACAATTGCACTCGAAGAGGCCAAGTGTCTGTCTAATTTCCACTCCTCTGCGTATATAAAGAGGCTACTCTTGGGTGGTGCTTAGCAGTGCTTTAACCTCAAATTGTACAGGTCACACAGCTACACGCAGTTAACATTGTGCTACTCCTTCTTTGCTGTAGTGAGAGTAGATTAACAGCAGGCCTATCCAGCTCTGATGTTATTTCTGTCTAGAAAAACAAGTACAGCACGAGCAGCTACTGCTGGCAGGGATTTAAAAGCCTTCCATGGCACCATGTAATTACTCTGAATACTATGTGTCATCCTAACTCCCGCATTAACAGCATGTCAGGAATCACCCTGTGCACTTATAAAACTATTAAGGCTCATTTTAATGTCTCTTCATCCCTCCGTCCCACCCTCTTTTGCTTTTTTAAACCTGCTCCATCCTTTAATCCTTTCTTATCTCTCTTCAGGTCCTCACTCATCGCATGGTTTCCTTTTTTACATTTTGCTGCTGAGCAAAGTTATACTTGGTTATAATTTCTACATGGATATGAGCTGACGTGAAATCATGAGGAGGAAACATTTGGATCTTTTGTTTCTTTGTGCCTGCTTCTGCTTGCGGCAAACGAATATTCCCCGAAACTGAAGGGGGCAGTGTATCGGGAACTCATGCCACAGCACGTTTTCAGCATAGATTCGACCCATCTGCTTCAGTGGAAACCGCTGCTCAGGACCCCTGCCAATATAGGCGTGTCCGATCATGTGAAATCGTCTTTCACTTTCAGCAGTGTCGACCCTGGCCGACCAGGTCCTTGCTCAGCCCCTCTCTCTTACGTGATCTAACGTTTTCAGAAGGGTGTGGAAACTCCCTCAGGGTATCGGAGCCCACTGAACCAACATGTAATGTATTCTGTTTTAACATTATATCCTGTTGGTTTTCAATGCACGCAATTACATGTGCACTGTGCACAACTCCATGTGAATAACCATTCAAGTGTTTTGTTCCCTCCCTGTTTTTCTATTATAATAGCAGAAATATGAGACATACAATTTAGAACGATATTAATGAGAACAACCACAGATAACAGCGAGACTGAATGACCAATGCCCAGGCAACAATCATTGTTGCCTGGGCATTCATACTAATTACAACAAGCAAGAATTACAATAAGCAAGAAGAGCAACTTCATTAATATGGCTTTACACCATCTCAAAGATAATTGTCCTGTATTTGTATTGTAATTAGCTCCGGTAATCACAGAAGAGTCCTGATTCTGCTGACAACAACAGTGCAACAAAGGCATTAGCTGTGCAGAGGCAGCAGTGCTTGAATACAAATATGTCAAGAATTGGAGCTGAGGTGTCACACAACATCTACAAATGAACCACACTCACTCACTCACATGTCTCCTCCAACCAATCAGGCTCATTAAAAACCTGTTGGAAGGCCTCCTCTGCATTTTTTATGTAGAGTGAGCATTCAGAATTCTGCCAGATGTTTTATTCAATGTGCTTCAAAATAAATGGCATGTAATGAATGTTGAATGAGTTTTTAGACGTATTTGCAGCCGTTGGTTATGCAAGAGTAATGCGTGTGTGTGTGTGTGTGTGCTTTGCTACATTTGATTCAGTCCAGTGTGAATGCACGTGTGTTCCCATCTGTGTGTTTGTGCAAGACAGGATCACAGATGAGATGGCATAGATAGAATGTAGTAAGGCATGAAGAAGATGACTACGTATATGTGTGTATAAACGCCTTCAGTGTTGTTGTTTGCTCTTCTTTCAATGAAGACATACCCCCCAGTTCTGATAGAACTGATGCTGTTGCAGCATCTACGTTAACCTCTTGGCAGAATTCCTCAACGCTAATCATATGTGGACCATTAGAAGGTGTAGTCAGCCCAGTGTCCTCTGCCCTGTATGTAGTATGTATGGCTGAGGTTGTAAAGGTCAGAGAGCGAGACATATAATATCTAATGCAGGGGATCAGAGTTTGCGTCAATCACAAACCTGTAACTATAACCTTTGTCTTACATCTTTAAATGTATCAGCTGGCTTGAGGTATGTGTCGGTGTCTTTGTTTGGCAACGGCTTGCAGTCAGAATTGTCCCGTGATAGAGTAGCGCTGGTCTACCAACACTGGGATGAAAACAGAAAAGAAAAACTCCCATGTGAGCAGCAGAGGAAACGGCAGAGCAGCAGTACAGGATGGAGGAATGGAAGAGAGGGGACTACACTATGATTCAGCATGCTACATGTGGGTGTGTGTGATGCGTCAGATTCTGAGGCCACATACCGGCAGTCACCCTCTGTCAATGCCAACACAGTCGCTTTATTGTAGCCATAGAATATGAGCAAGCAAACAGAAAAACACACAAACACAAACATATATCAGGACCTCAGGATATGTCAGACCTCGACTCAGCCTCTAAACAACCCGGGCTTATGAACACCAGGCTCAAGTAATAACCAGAAGCCGATCACATACCCAGGAGCTTTGCTTGAAACCAGCAGCAGCTGTTGTTGTTGCAGCTATGCAGTTGGAGGCCATTAGCAAAGGCGAGCCCATAATTGTACCTGCGAGAAATTGTCACGCCATAGTGTAATAATATAATGCATATGAAAAGTAATTTCAGCCACGAGCAGGAAGTAGTGATTTGGGCATTAGTCTCTTTGCCACCAGGGAGCTACAAGCAGTAATATAGTGTGTGAAAAGTAACCTAAGCTCAGAGTCAGGGGTATACCTGAATGTTATTTCACGTTGCATTTTACAATCTTTTTACAAAGATCTTTTGCATGTTTTATTTTCTGCTAACCAGTAATATCCAAAAAGGGATATAAAAAAATCAGTTGAGCTGGGCACGTAATACCAAAGCTGTTTTCATGGGTAGATACCACTTCAGGTAACAATTTACATGAATTATTTGGATGAACTGACTGTTGAACCTAACAACCTGCTGAGATGATTATGAAAACTGTCTGGATGCATGAAGTAGAGTCCTGTAATATGAATTATGTTAGGGATCAACAACAGCATTACTGAGTCTCTGTGTGTGTGAGCGCTTCTTTAAAGAAAACTTCTCTTTTCAACAACACATTTATTGGGCTTTGTGCAGAGTGATACATATTTCAACGTCTCAGCAACACTTTTAGACGAGCTTTGTTGGGTCGTGATCAGTCTTATTTGAGTTTGTCTTTGAAAGACTTTTAATTAAGTCAAGAGGCGCACAACAATGACAAGAAGATGATTCATTCAAATGTCCCCAATATAGAACAATGGCTGTAATCTGCTTTATCTGTTATCAACCTGCCAGTGTTAAAAATAAAAACATTGTCGTCAGTCAGCGACTTTCTTCTGGCAGCGAAGTTTCTTTGTCTCTCTCTGCTATAATTACATATTCACGAAAACACATTTCACCTCTGACCCTACAGTGATTCACTGACAAGCAATGCTAACCAGTTTCCTCTTGGCACCAGTGACATCTCAAACACTGAAGTAGCTTTTATTCTAAAGTAAATCTGGTTTCATATAATATCCCATAATGCAAATTCACCTAAGTACTGTATTACACAGCAATAGCCTAATGTGTGTGTTTATGCTTTCAAATCTCTCTTTAAAGACTATTTTTGAGCTAAACTGTTGAAGGAGTGTTCAACATGCTTCAACACAATCGCAAATCGTTCAAACAGAGAAAAAGGATTCATTTAAATGGTGCATTAAAATATGTTACCAACAAGTTTTCCCTTCCCTTTCACACACTGCACTCTTATGATTTGCCTTTATTGGATTTTCCTTTTACTCTTCTCATCATTTTCTTTCATGTATTTTTTACATGTGCAGTCAAGTAAACAAATACGCTCACAACACACCACTCCTGCCTCATCCTCTGAGGTCATTTGGTGCTGCGTTCTCTATCTGATACCATTAATCCCACATGGGTTATCGTTCTGTGAAACATCCTCCAGCTAAGAGCTGCAGTTGATCAATTACACCGTTTGTGTGTGTTTCAGTGTAGGTGTGTGTGTGTGTTTCCTTGCATGTGTGTACAAGCATTATGTGTGTTTACATTTTAAGCTTACTTTGTCTGTGTGTCAGCATGACTTCATGTATATGTATGTGTGAGATATCCACAGTTTATGGTATACGGCCTTGATGTGCAGGAAGAAATCTGCTTTGGACAGTTGCTTTCAGTTCTCTCAGCCACTTTAGTCATGTTGATGTGGCTATGGAATACAAATACATGTACACGCTGCAGCAAATGGTGGCTGTGCTGAAAAATTCATTAATGGCATGTCAAGAATTGAAGGTTTAATGTCTTTGTTGCTAGTGTGGTTTATTGTCTTTTGTGTGTGTGTGTGTGTGTGTGTCATACCGCTGCTTGGCTGAGTCATGCTGCTTGCAGGCCACACTTAGAGTAACACATCAATTTGAAAACAAAATTCCCCTCTCCGTCAGGATTTGGCTCCATCGACACTGCTGGAATTGTCCTCAACATAGATAATGGGTTGTGCATTTCACAACAGAGAGTTATGGTCAGTAACACACGTGTATAACAAAAAAGTGTTCTGCAGCCATTTCCACATTGTGGGAAACCTGGAATGCAGATTCATTCTGTGTAATATTCATGGGAAATTAACAGTATACAATTGTAATCTTGCTGAAATTCACGCCTTGGAGGTGCAAAGTGTAAGCCTGAATTTTAGTTTGAACATTAAATAATAGAATTACCATTATCACCAGGATGTATGATGTTGCAGAGATATCTGAAATGAGCATGCAATCCGCGGCCCATCCTGTCTTGTAATACCACTTGTACCTCGAGAGGTAGTGACTCACTATAACTCCCAGCTGCCCGGGGGGGGCTTGTCACATTTTAACAGTTTGTTTCTTGGATTAAGTCCAAAATGACAAACATTAGAAAATGATACCAGGGACCACTTCTGCCTAACCTGTTGAGCTGCAACAACTCCCAGCGCTGAGGTTTGTGCTGGCTGAAGTTGAGTTGCTATACTGCCACTAACTAAAGGTCCATCACACGCAGCTGCTCTTGGCGTCGTAGTCTCCTGGCGGCAGGGAGGACAAAACTAAATTGTGATACATTTTCTCTTTCCACCACTTTGGATTTAATCCAATCCATAAACTATCAGAAGGTACACGGACGTGCAGTTCCTGGCTTGTGGCACAGTAGTGGCTTTTTGCTTGATACCGTGGTCTCGCTAAAACTAAGCTAAGCAAGCTTTGATGGAAACTGTTGCCCGACGCCACACCTGAAAATTAAAAGATGCAGTTTTATTTTGACCGGCTTTCAGCAGTTTGGTTGAACTTCTTGTCCTGTTTTTATTACATTTTTTTTATCTAAATAACTCATGACTCTGAATTTAGATTGTGGTCACCCCCATTTGTTTGGAGCATTTGGCCAGGATATTGTGTGGTGTTGTGTTAAGCAGCCCTCTACTTTGGCATCACACGGGCTGATTTAACCTCTCTGCTGTTCCCTGTTGCATCGTGACTAACCTTTACCTCTCGCCCCCTGCCTGGAGAACTGACCTTCCCAGAAGGCTGTGCACCATCAGCCCATCGCCAGGCCTGTCATGCTCCACTTGGACCCCATCACGCTGTGGACCCCAGCTGACAGGCTGTCATGGCCACAGACCTTGCTGTCCCCTTAGTGGGACATGAAGGTGGAAAAAAACAAAACAACAGGCCGTTTCTAATTAAACCCTTTCCTTGAATTGTAACTCTTAACACAATTTGACGATGCATATGAAAGGTAAATCAGAAAACCAAGGTAGCGCTGCATTCATACACACTTTATTACATAAAGTGGGAGATATTACGTTTTTTTATGAATGGCTTTTATATCTTTCATTTATTTATATTTAAACTCACTGTTGTCTCATTAGATTTTCTTAATATTTTAATGAGATGCTCAACAAGAATTATCAAACACTGCAATACGTGCTTCAGAAATGACTTCCTGGGGTTACTGCTCTCTTTTTTAAAACAAACAAATGACTTCTTTCAAAATGTTTAGTTTTGTGACATTTCAATACTTTATGATGACTTCACTGCAGGTATTTCAATTATTTTTGCAAAGGTTTATCATCAGTGTAAACTATGGTTTTGGTGACGTACTTGTGGCAAATTACATGACAAAAGGTCCATCGTTCGTAAAGCACCTTTCACCCTATCGGGCCGAAGGCTGCATTATATGTATATAATGCTCTCGAGGTTCTACCAGAGAAGAAGACATTAAAATTTCAGGGAGGAATAACCTCTCACAGTGCCCACATCAATATTTAATGTGCTCTATTTCTCCATGCGAAGCCTCCAGTGTGTGTGTGTGCACTTGTGTGTGTGTGTGTGTGTCATGTGCAAACTTTAATTATACCTCGCTGCTTCAAAAGCACCAATAGAGGAAGAGAGGGAAAGAGAGTGAGGAAGAGGATGAAAGAGAGGGCAGAGTGGGGGGGGGGAGAAAAAGTCTGACTACTCAGATAAACATGATTATGATAATTTACGCTGTTGAAGGGGCATTGTAAAGGTTTCAACTCCCTTGCACTGTAATTAGATGGAAGCATGTGTGCACCCGTGGTCGTACATACACACACACACACACACACACACACACACATGTACCCGCACACAAATATAAGGCTGTCTCGTTCTCTTGCTGTTGCCTTTCGATGAAAATCTATGGATAGCTTTTGAAAAACACAAATTATAAAGGACACACTGTTACACACAGCTGTGGAGAAGGAAGCTCAGTTTGTGCAGAGTGATGCCATCCAAACACAGTGTTCCACAATGTCACCCTCCAGCCAGATCATGTGTTTTTATTCAATCTCTTTACTCGTCAAGGGATTTGTGTACAGTTATAATATTCCACATGGGGTCACAAGTGGCGTCATGTATGTAGGACCTACAATAGATAGCTAACGACAATAGCTAAAGGTAAACACATGTTCTGACGTTACATGCAGCGTATTACGTGGACCTATTGTCGAGGGCAGAACAGTAATTAGGTCAAGAGTGAAAGACAGAAAACGGGGAATTCTCCGTTCAAAATTAAATCATTTCATTTGAATTTGTTATGACCTGAGGTCATTATTACCCGCATTCACGGGGACAATCCTCACTGGCACAGGAACATGCAGTGCACAAATGTGCTGACATGGACGATTTGTATGGGTTTTAAATTATGGAAATCTTTGGAGATAATTTCATTAAATCACCTTTGATCAGTCCTAAATTACTCGCAAAGATTTGTAAGAAGAAAAAATCAACATAATATTTCACCATAAATGGTCCTGTTCTTCATCTACTTAGTTCTGCTGCTATGTATCTGCTTTGATCAACAAACTGGTTTAACAGGCAGGGATACAATACCAAGATAAAGAATAGGAAATGTAAAATGGGATTTCTGTGGATAGAGCCAAGAGACATGAAAGGGACACAAAGGTTAGCTAACTGTTGAATGTTAACTCCTCTGTGTAATTTCTTCCTCCCTCTTATCTCCCTCACCCCTACGCTCCTTCATTTATCTTAAGATAAGCATTTCTTGAAAGACGAATTACCGCTTGAGTGGTTTCTCTTCAGGTATAAGAAAAGGGCAGAGGTTGAAGAGCAATGAAAGGATAATAAGAACGTCGGTGTCTTATTCTCTCATGTGGTTATGAATATAATATTAGGCATACCCGTGACAAGTGAAAATTCTTTCAAACAAGGTCATTTCTATTTGAGAGAGAATCCCACAAAATAATTTTAAAAGTTTGAGTACAACAAGTTGTGAGTACAACATTGACATAGTATCACCTTTTTAAGTTGCTGATGTCCTCAGCAGTTACAGAGGAGCATTCATTCATTTAGAATCGTGTTGCTGGTCACCCAGCAAATCTAAGTCCAGTGATCACTCTTTTCGCTCTTTTTTTTGGTCCCTACCAACTCCTGAGGGAATTCTAGCTGCTTTATGTTTCTGTGTACTGTGTGCACCAGCTAGTCCGAAAGTTTGTCTGTCTGCCCTTTTGGTGCTCAGCAGGTAGTGTAAAGTGGTTTTATCAGAGCCTTTCGCTGAAAACAGCTGCTCGCTGCAGCCAAAAATAATGCTGTGAGAGCAGTGAGAGTGAACCTAAACACGTAACGCTTCATTTACTAAGGCGACTCGGTCACTACTGCGAACTCACTGACGCAGACTTCTTATTGTCACACATGGAAGTCATCCACCGGGTTCAATAGTTTAAAAGGGCCTGAGGGTTGGATGGAGCTGGCTGGAGAGCAGCCAAGAAGGCAGGTCACGATCGATATGTTTTTCAAAGATCAAGCAGTGGCATGGGAATAGTTCACATTTTCACTGCCACATTCTTGAAGGTACGAGATGCCAGCAAAGTCCGGATTGATTCTCAAATGAATTTAGAACAATATTTCTGACTGGTGGACGAGACCAGATGCTTGTTGCTGGTGTTATATTACACATGACAGGAGAAGCTGAGGACAGACTCCTGGGACCCAAACTGTCACTTTTATGACAGGTGCGAGCTAGAATGGAAAGAATATAACGATGTAAGAGTGGCATATATTTTTTTGTAAAAAAGTAGCAGTGTGCGATATTTCGGTAAATGATAGCAAGCATGAAAACAGCACTCAAGGATGAAACAGACTCTTTTAAACTCCAGCCGTGTACATCACCCTGTTCATGAGGACAATTATTGAAAGGCTGCTACAGTCCTTTCCAGGCTGTAGCAATGCTGGTGAGTTAAAACAATATCCAGTGAGGTGCAGCCACGCATTTTAGAATGAATCCAACGACTGCATCTGCCATCCAGCGATGTATTTATGTCACGTGAATTGAATTAACTCCTGTCAGAGAGCGATGCATTCACTTTATGCACTGATGATTTTTCAAATGTAGTCTATCAAAGCACCTCATTACGTGGATCAACGTAATGCTTACGTGGATGCTTGATAACAATAATCCTCACACATTATGAAGCATTTTATAGACATGGGCATCATAGAGAGTGCTGCCAATATTTATTCTTGTATTCTTCCCCCCCCCCCCCCCCTCTGTTAAAAGTCTGTGTATTTTAAATTCAGATTCCAGTGCATTCATTGTAACTGGAAAAGCGACCTGCTTTCGATTCAAAGCAGCAGCAGTCACCTGCTGTGTGATGTGCTTGGCAATCAGAGTGTGCTTCATCAATCTTTATCATCAATATGGCAGCCGCACTGTGAACATGACCCAATATAGAGCATGCGGAAACGCAGCAAACCTGCAAACACCAGCATGTGCGTCGTATGAGTATCCCACATGCAAAAAATCACCACTTGATAGTTGTGGTCGATATGAACAAAAAGATAACGTGGGTTTAGAGAGCGAGAGCAAACTGTCATAATGTTCTTCAAGTCACACATTACAACACAAACTACACTTAGGATAAGTGTCTGCCATGTCCCTACTGGGTCAAGGTGTTTGACAAGTGGCTCCAAAGACTTTCTTAGTTCTGCAGGACATATGTCATGTGTACACTCTGACACACACACACACACACACACACACACACAGCACACTGCAGTACACAAGGATCAGTCATGGACTCCCCAGAGCATGTCTGTGTTGTAGCGAATGCATTGCGACAGGGAACCTGACTCACCACCGCACCCGAGGGAGCTCGGCATCAGCGACGGGCCCATGCAGCCAACCGCTCACAGCAACAAATCTCCTTCTGGAGAGGGAAGAGCACCCAATGCACAGTCATCCTACGACTGCCAGCGTCAATTAACGCTGACTTTTTCCAAATCATCTTCATGCTTCAATTCATCTTGTTGAACTGGAGCTGAATTGTCATCCTCAGTTATGGTCTCAGGGGTCTGAGTGAAAGTTCTCCACATAATATCCGGTTTCTTTGACGGCAGAGAAGACGAGTCGGAATATTGAGTTCCTCAGGGTTTACATTAATAATTGGTATCTTAATACGTCCCTCTGTGGCCTCATGTCAGATGAAACAATTAACAGTGTTTGTTGGGCTTATCCTGTCAGTTGTGTGTGTCACACGTGTCAAATGGGATCCGTTTTGATTGTTGGAGCAGAGCAGTTCTCTGTGGCTTTTACTTCTCTGTCCTGTGGGAGCCAGCGAATCCCAAGAGAAGTTCTTTCAAAGGCGTGCCAGTTTCAAAGGCATTTTGTAAATCTGCTACGTTGTGCTGTGCGCAGACCATCCCCCGCCTCGCACACTGAAACTTTACACATTGAAGTTTGAAACCAGAAAGTTTCCTGTAACGTTTCTGTGTTACAAGTAGATGTACTTTGTGTACATTGGCAAGAATAAAGCTGGGCTCGATGTGATGGATTTTGACAGTGTTGATAGTTTTTTAAACTTAGCTTTTTAAACTTAGCTGATACTTTTGTTTATCGAATCACTGATATATTTTGATTCAACCTAATTTCCAAATTTGGCACAGTTTACTCAAATGATGAGTGTTTACCTCCTCATCCTGTGCTACCCGGTGTAGAAATAGATCAAAATCATTCTCTTCATACTTGTGGACCGATGAAAGAAACCCATTCCTAAAAACGATTTTTGGAAAGCTGAGAGTAACTGGAAAAAAGCACAAAGCTTTATCACCAGCAGATAAAAGACTTTTAAAGTTTAAACTGTATTCAAAAGCAGCAGCCACATGTTTGTCAGAAACAATCTCGACAGTGCACACATTGCCAACGTCTCTTCCCCTTGTGCCTCTGTCTTTTTATACGCAGACACAACGTTGACCATCTTCCTCCTCTCAGCCTTTCCCTTCCCTGAAGTGTCATCGTGAGGTTGATACTCCGAGCCTCTCTTCACAAAATAACAATTCATATTGGCATTGTTGAATAAAACTCGATTGATATTAAATTGATTTTATTGCCGGGGCATGGAAGAGGATGGAAATGAAATGAGACAGCTGTCACCGAGCCTCATGACACATGTCTGCCTGTCTCTCTTGCTCTTCCTGTAAGGGCTGTCCTCCACCAAGACAAATATTGACCAACTATAAGTCAAGCTTCTCTCTAATAGACATTCTTAGTGAAGTGTTTCCACAGGTGTTCATCAGCTGTGTGGCCTAATTCTTTGGAATAGTAAACTTCCAAATAACGTGCAGCACGGAGGCGTAGGGATGGAGAAGATACATCTGTGCCAGCTCCGTGGTCTCTCCCTCCAGAGAGGTTCAGTGTCGTACACTGTTAGAAGTACACTGTTGCTCTGCTCTTCGCTTGGTTGCACGTCTTTCTGCCTCTGTCTACCAGCAAGTGCTCAGTCTCGTCCCGTACTGCCGTGCCTTAAGGGAGTTTGGAAGAAGTCTGCAACGAGCCTGACCTTTGACCCCTTCCTGAATACAACCTCTAGTGTATGACGCAATCCCTGCCGCACTTTTACAAACTCAAGCTACGGTAAGGGCCCGAAAGCATCACTTCACTACTCTGTGCCACTACAGAAATATAACACTATCAGCTCCCTGAAAACTGTATGGGAAACAGATTTAGGAGTTTGCAGTAAATTAGTGGGTTTTTACACTTCGGTCATTCAATTTAACAGAATGTATTGGATGCCCTGTACAATGTATATGGTTCAGCTTAAAAGTGACCCTAAGTGATGAAATGTACTTTAGCCCACGTCCTATGGTATCGCCCCATGAGTACAGGATGTTTGGACATCAGTTTATGTTTTTATCCAGAGAATTATTGGCAGGGAAGTCCCCTTTTTGCATTTGATTATTTCTGTTGGGGATCCATCACTCTGAAAGACGTGATTCCTTCTATCTACACTGAACTAGTCCAGACCTCTATTGTGTCAGCCTGGAGACTGCTTGTCCAACAATGGAAGTCAGCTCTTGCACCATCAATCACAGACTTGCATCATCTGCTTGCGAGGCGGCAAATGAACAGATTGCCTTCTCACTGCTGGGCAGGATAGAAAGATAACGTTTGAAACGGGAAAGATTTGTTCTCTGCATTAATGGCCTTTAAAGACAAACCCGTGGCTTATATCCCACCCATGCACACACACACACACACACACACACACACACACACATCCATGCATTTGTTCACTTTGTCCCAACTACAACACTGCCTCTTTTATACTCTTGTTGTGTATTGTATATGTATGTATTTACATTTCTTCTTCCTTTTAACAATGGAATGTCTGCATCCTCTGTTTTAAGTTATGTGTGTATTGTCCTTTACTCCTTGTTTTATGTCTGTGAATATTCCTATGCCTTCAATACAATCTCAATCGGCAAAAGAAAAAGCTTCTCGCGCATCAATCATTGTGTCAGAGAGACGTTTTTCCATCATCACCTCAAAGTGAAAACATGTTACAGTTACAACTCTCTGCAGAGTAGATGAAATTCCATCAATCTGTCAACTACATTTACGCTTACACTCTTTCACATTTCCTTTTCAGGACTCTTTCTTTTCTCTCTCTCTCTCTCTCGTGTTCAGTTTCGAATACATTTTCACACCTTTTCTATCCTCCATCCTCTGTGATCTTTGAAGCACGTCCCCATGTTACTTGTTTTTCGACTGCAGCATTTCCTTTAATCACACGATCATCTTCCTCTTTCTCATGCTCACTTTTTTTCTTTGTTTACCTTTTTTACTCTCTGTCTTCCACTAAAGGGACTCCCCTTCCCTTGTGTTCTATCTTCGCTTCACTTGCACATCTCTCCCCTCATCTCTTCTTCTGTCCTAGCGGTCAATGGCGAACACGATTCAGAGCCTTAATTACACCCCGGAGGAGCCTCCTCCTCTTCGCTCCTCATTCTCTTATCACTGCACCCTCATCCTCTTTGCGTTGTTCTTCTTCACTCCCTCCCTCCTCCGCCTGCTCCCTATGCACACTCACTCTCTTTCTCTGCTTTTAGTCTCCATCTCTTGACTTGTCACTCAACCATTTGCACCTCTTTTGCTCATAATGTAGCTTTAACGCTCTGCTTGAGGTCATGATCATATTATTCAGCACACTCGGTCTGTCCGACACTATCTCCCCAACCTTGTTACAAAAGATCCCCAGCGTAGTCAGATCTTCATGTCAGGAATATACATATAAACATGTAGGACTGAACCCTCTTCATGTGGTGAGACCAGAACTCAGCCTTTGTGTTGTCTCACAGTGACATTGGTTTGAATCCTGAAGGGACATTTTCTTTGTTGCTTCCCTTCACCAGAGAGGTCAAAGTTCAGTGTCAGCTAAATAACACATGAAGCAAAGTGCATGTTTGCTGTCATGTGGGCATGAACTGGCTAGGCAGCTGAACGCCTGTCCTCCTCACGCCACTGTCCTGCCAAAGGCATCTAGCGATTATGATTCACTCCAACAGACAGACATGTATACACATCTTCACCTATAATGGTACAAAAACTGCCGTCTTTATTAATCAATACAGCAAAAATAAGTTTAGGGTGCAATCCCAAACCGAATGCTCGGCCTGTGAGTGTGAAACAGTTTCTGCGGACACAAATAAACAATATTGGGCTGTTAAAATGTATGAATTTATGATGTCACATTTGTCAAATGTTATATTCCGACCTTGTTTTTATTCTCATGTTTTCATGAATTGAATTCATTTTGAAGGCAGCAGAAGAATATGTCACTAAATTGAGCCCTACTTGTGATTGATGTGTTTTTAATTCATCGTCTGCTGCGCCTATTGCTCTATTCTTCCAGGGCATGTCAAATTCAAGGTAACAACATGAATGGTGTGTTGAGAATTCATTATTTTAAGTTGCTACTGTGCTGAACTGAGGCTGCAGCACTCCTGATGCTAATCAGACTATTGTCAGTTGTCGTTTTTAGCTTTCATAGCACCAGTCATAAATTCCCCTTTGAGAGCCACAATCTATTCACACGCTGTTTTTTTGCACGCTTATTCTTTTTTTTTTCAACGTCATTTTTACCTATGCTATTATCTATTAGCCTTATCAATATTTGTGGTTTTTCTGTGACTTTGTACTTTAAGAAACATGAAAATCTGATTTAAAAATCCAAGACAAGCAGAACTTAAATTCGAAAAATACCATTTGCGGCAAATGCACAGCACAGCCCTGGGTTAGGGTGAGATGTTCATGGTTTCAGATATTTCAGAGAGGTGAGATTGTTAAGAGAGGCTACCCTGCCAACTCATGTCCAGCCTTAGCTGCCCCTGCTGACCAACAATCTGTTTTTGTGGCACCGTGACTTGATTTGTCCTGTGCAGTGCTTCAGCATCCTGAAAGTGGCACCACCAGCAGAGGATTATACATTGGCTCGCATTCTTTGTTGTTGTTCATGCTGTTCAAGTTTAGCTTTGCACAGACGATCACAATTCAACTGCATCTCACCTTAGTTGGTATAACACTATACGGTACAAACATGTGAGCGGATGAGGAACAACAGATCATTTATGAATCGTTAATCAGTAGCTCCTGAATAACTCTGATTTGAGAACTATAAATTAGATCATGATGTTTCATGAGAACAGATATATATTCGTGAATCATCATTGTAATTTGCATTGTAAGTGTTGCCACTGCATTTTTTTATAGAATAATTAAGACACACTAACATTTTTCAGCCTACCAATGCTCAGATGTTTCATTCGTTCACAGTCTGGCTCATGTATTGTTTCTGAATCATGTAAGTAGTACGCAACTTCATACACAGAAAACCGTTTTTCAATAATGTAGTCCAGAATATTAACAATTATTGAACTCACGACTTTAGAATTCCCTTTACTCCTAGCACAAGGGAAATTCATCTTAACTCCTCTTGCATCTTTATGAAGTATATTTCCACATAACTTTACTAGAGTACTACAAGGGCAACGAAGCCGACTTGATCTATGCAAAACATTTCACAGGGCTCTCGCGCTGTCATGCAGAAAAATGAATGTTCTGGGCATGAATTATGGCATTATTCATATCCATGTCTTGCTGCTTCAGCACTCCTATTAAAAGCGAAGCTAGCCAGTGAAAGACAGCCTTAAATTTCATTACTTCATGGCTGGTACCAGCCCCTCACCAGGGTGATGACTCACGGTGAAAATAGATAAATCAAACATTTTCAAACATTGCCTGTGTGCCTCCTGGTTCTCGATGTGCACCATTCACATTATTTGTGTGCGGCAGGGAGGGGAGCCAGCGGAGCGTAGCATTGCACTATACCCTGCTTGTTATCAGGTGGAGAAACCGAGGACAGAAAGCGGGCAGACGGGGCTGGCGAGCAGGGGGAGAGAGGTGAGCAGAGCTTGTGAAGAATGAGGGTAGAAAAGCACGGATGACCGGAGAGACAGAAAGGATGGGGTCAGCGGGCCTGGACAAATGACTGGCAGAGAGAAGAGAGGCAGACAGAGTGACGCTTGGATCTGTGCTGAGAGCAGATAAGAGACACTATGGGAGGATTGACATGGAGGAAGATGGAGAGAAATGTGAGGAAGATGAGGGAAAGAAAAACATTCGATGAGTTGCAGGAGATTTAGTGTCGGAAAGAACAGTGACAGCTCTGTTATTCACTGCCTGACATATGACTGCTCAGTGCACACACTGAGCTGCACAGCATACATAGATATACAAGTTACATAAAGCCACAGAGTATATAAGGTCAAAATAGGAATGGTGCATACCAGAAAGGACTCTAATTAATAAAGCCCTTTATTAGTAACGTGGAAAGATGCTCACACACTGAAACACAATTATTGTGGGTGTGCAAAACGGAATATGCTGTCCTATCCTCACTGTCCACTGTCAGCAAACAGTCAGTCGTAGTCATGTCGCGTGTGCTTAGTGACCATCTGCCATCTCATGCTGCCAGTGCATATGATACATATACAATGTTGTCCTTATATTTATCCGGATGATGTCCTCCCCTGATTCATCACACCGCCGGAAGAAAACAAATAACAACATTCTTGGTTGATCGACTGCCAGTGGTTCATTCAACTTGGGTGACAGATTACAGGCGTCGCGTACCTTGTTTTCTTTACTAGCAGCTGTTGTGCAGTTCAATTCTGCATTTTAAAAGGATAATACTGCCTACATTGGGAGGAAGCAAGCTATTATTGGAGCGATTAGCGAGCGGCGTGTTTTTCTGTGTTTTTGTGCATGTTTGTGTGTTTCCACCTACAGTACATATGGTGTTATAGGCATTGGTGTTGCTTGTTCGGTTCAGATACCCAGACAGCTTTTTAATCAAGTCTCTTGGTAACATTTCAGTCGGTAGTTGCAACCAAATCCAACCAGCCTTTAAGGTCTTGATCTTGCTCCCACTCATTCCTACTTATACGCACACATGACCATGACCTCTTATACTCTAACTGTATATAAAAACACACCGGTTATGTCGCATGCTCTTAATCTCTTCCACACACTCACACTTGCTTTCTTTTATTTCTTTTTTATACAGCGCATGCACAAAGACGCACAAAGACCCCACAGCATTTACCAGCAGGCAGAGTGTTGACAGGAAGTAAACAGCACTCTCTCTATCAACCGATGTGTATCAGGGCTACAGGGACCCCATTCACTCCTATTAGCAGTGATTACCATCACCGAGTTCTCCTCCTGCGCCTGATTTGTATCTGCGCTAGCAGGCCAAAAGATCTCTATCAGTACCTACTGCTAACGTTCAAATTCCGATCCTTTATCATTGTCTATTAATGAGACAATTAGTCGCAGTAAGAGAATGAGGTGGATTGGGTGGGTGATGTTGCTTTTGAAGTGGGGAAACGTTGTCCCTGTCAGAAGTTGCCAGGGACTGCACAACCTTTCTGCACATGTTTTTGATATTAGTATCTGGATTATTTCACAGTTAAAATACATACAATACAACAATACAGGAAGGAATTAGTGTATCAATGCAAGTCGAGCTCAAGCATTAACGTACTGTGTAACCAAACCTTGAACTTCATTTCAGTCATCACATACATGGTACATACATGGAATTTGACAGCTGGGGAACGAACCTTTTGGTTAGAAGACTACCCGCTCGATAGCCCCTGAGCCACAGGCGGCCCATAGACCCTGAGCATGTAGAGACGGCGACCATGGGATCCAAAGAAGCTGGTGTTGACTGCTGGCCTATAGGATGAGTGAAATGCTTCCTCTTGCTCCTCACAATATTACATGTATGTAAATCAATCAATAAAACATGGGCTGGTCTTGTCTTTTTTATGCGTGAATGTTAAAATCAGGTTTTCACTCATCTCAAGTCAATACATCTGTTTGTGTGATGTTTGGTGCAACAATTGTCAACCTCAGACATCATTCAGAGTCATCTCAGAGGGGCTCAGATTAGGCAGACTGACGCGGGGATTATCCCTGACAGAGTGTGATAACGAGAAAGCAACAAAGAGTAAAATACGAGAAGATTTAGGTTGAAAAAGTGTTTACTTGTGTAGACAGATAAAGAGGAAGGGTCTGTATGTATTACAGTCGTAGATTACAGCATAATACTGTACTCGTCTAGCAGCGTTCAGTTTTTCTGCTCCACATATCTGGAACAAAGTCCCAGAAAGATGCAGGTCTGCTGAGACCCTCAGCTCCTTTAAATCAAGATTGAAGACTTTTATGTTTGCTGCTGCCTTTAAATGAACCCGATTCAATTAATATATTCATCAATTTCCTGCATTTCTGCATTTTACTACTGCATTTTATTTCTTACACTGTTTTTTTATTGTTTCAATGAATGTTATTAATTGTTTTTAAATCTCATTTTCTTTTGCCTTTTGATGCTTTCAATGGTTTTATGTGAAGCACTTTGAATTACCTTGTTGTTGAAATGTGCTATACAAATAAACTTGCCTTGGCTTGCCTTACTAACCAAAAACCATCATGTGCATAAACACTGACAAAAAACCATCTGTTGGTGACAGCTGCATTACCACACACACACACACACACACACACACACACACAGAAAGATGTGCATTAAGTAATCTAACAGATCACAACTTTATTGACTGATAGCCTTTCTCTTACATTTCCGTGATCCTCCTGCTCTTTAAACATTAAGGCTTCGAACCAAGCTCACTTTACAAACTGCATGTATATTTGCAGGCATATTGTCATGGCAGAGGAGCCCATGTGTGCTCATTATTATTAGAACTGTGATAGAAGTCAGCATATGACACTGCTCTTTTATCCTCTTAGGCAGCACTTCGTGACAAATATAAAGCACACAGATGTGCACACACACACACACAGACAGATGTGGAGACATAAGTCATGATCTCTGTTCCATTCTTATTTATTTCTTAGACCTTTCCTGTCCCCTGAGTCTGTTCCGCTTTCTTCCTTTTTATTTTTGTAACAAAGACTAATGAGAGAGATAAAGACAAGCTACAGTATGGGCCATTTCAATCTATCCCAATAAATGACACATTTAGCATATTTGTCAGCTTATTGTTGTTTCAGTTAAATCAAGGTTTTCCACTGAATAATTTTCTTTTAAAAGAAGAAAAAAATGCCGTCACCAGGAGTTTGACATGTTCCTGTTGTGTAGTATTTGACCCTTTCCAAGGGTAAAATAAAACCACAGCTTTCAGAGGAAATATCTATATAGCTGAATATGAGTGTTGTATGAAAATGGGACAACATATCCCATAACACAAAAGTTATGTTTAGTTTCCCATGGTGCCAATATCACACGGTAATGGTTGTGGGCTGTGTGTGGCAGACAAATCCCTGAAGCCAATATACAATATTATCCTCCGCCAGAATCCTGGTTTGCAGTGAGCCAAAAGGAACTCCCCCAGCCCAAAACAACAGCAACTGCGAAAGTATACCACAAAACAGCTCATAACAGTTATACTCAAACATGAGTTCTTATTACATTCTCAACACAGCACACAATAATAACAAGACATAATTCACAATTATTGAGGAACAGTGATTCCCATGCGTTCCATTCCATATAGATGAGGATTTGCTCAATTTATTAGCTTGCATTTCTAAAAACGTTGTGCAATGACAAGTACTTGATATCTACATATTGCCAGTTGTCCCTACATGACCGCAGTATCGACATACTGTGGATTGAAAAGTGTGTACACTAATCTGTTTGTAATGGATTGTGAACCGCACTATTTTTAGACATATCTGTCAGCTGTGAGTTAATCTGAACTGGCACAATCTCAAACGCACAATATACAGACACGATAATACACTCAGCGAGGTGTTCAAGGTTTAACAAGCGTTACATTCAAGGTCACACGAATTCAAGATGGGAGGGAGCATGTTCGATGGATTTATGGAGCCATGTCATCCATTGGCCTGTGTCTATCACTAAGGCAAATAATGGCCGGCCTCCCACCCAACAAATGGCCACAGCAGATGGACAGAATGAAGAGACATAATTGCCGTGCAAATGGCAGAGGGCTGAAATGTCTGCTGTGATCCCTGTGATAAGGGCTGGCTGTCGCTCAGCGGCTGGAGCACTTTGTCTTTTAATCACAGTTTGATCCCCTTTCAAATTGTCCTTCAGCGTGACACTGAACCCTAAGTTGCTCCCCAGGCAGTCGCTCAGGTTTCATATACCTGTATGTATATGACTGTTCTAATAAAATAAAAATGAATAGCTACCACATATAGTTCCGTTGTTATATTGCAGAATAGCACGGTGTGTATTGCAGTGACGCATCAATGCAAGTCCTTTTTTACGCGGCAGTGAAAGTAGCATCTACAAATTCTTCTGTGGCTTTATGATTACTATCTTTACCTCTGTGGCTCTGCGTTTAATATCTCACATTGTAACTCCAGCTCTTATGCTTCCCTCTCCTTCATTCACTGTCTTTATCCCTCAGGACCTTCGCATCTCTCACCTCCTTTACATCACATCAACCCCATGGTGTGTGAATGTGTTTGGATGTTCAGTGCGTCATTTCCCAAATGACTTGACCTCAGCATATAATAAAACAAGCTTAAACAGAGAGAATAGGATTTGTGCTGCAATAAATATGTCATGAGACTTGTGTCATTTTTTTCCTTCTCTTTCAGCTTCCTGTCCTCCTCATGTTTCCCATGACCCAGAAGAAGCAAATATGATATTAAAAATACATTTTTCTTCATCCCATAGAGCTCCTTTTCTTGTTAAATTGGTAGCACGAAAGCATGTTTGCCCTCCTTTTCCTTTGCCCCATGCACCTGCTCTACCCCACATACAGTGTAGATTCAACAACACAGAATCATAAATTCAAAGAGCAGCCACTCCCATCACAACACCCAGGAGAAATCAGTTGCCAGTGCAATAGCCTCAGAGCCCCTGCCCTTTACCTTCAATCCTCCTCATCACAGGAGAGATCCTCTGAGACTGGGGGAACGCCCCATGATCCATCTCAAGAGACCGAGCCTGACTTAGCCTATCTTGGCCTTATATGAATGAATTATGTTGAAATGATCCCAGAGGCAGAGGCCACATCATGCAGGTTGCACAAACCTGCGCGCTCTATAGACTTAATCATGTTTGGCAAAATTTATTTTATTTAGTTCAAATTGTGTCCGTATGAAAATATCAGGAGGACTCACAGGAGTCACGCCCCCGATTGTGATGTTTTTATGCATGCTGGGGAAAACACTGAACATACAGTACAGTAAAGAGAATGCGCGCATACAGCATACACATAAATGTATACGCATGAGCAGCTTTGATATACAAGCCCCTTCTCACACGCATCAATGCATGCTTACACGCATGCGCACCTGTGGGCACAGACACATTTACATTTACAATCTAATCTACTCAAATATGGCACACGTACAGTTAATTGAAAACTGACTGAAGTAATGCAACAGCGCCATCTTTCTGTCCCGACGGGAAACTGCAGGACTGCAGCAAATTGACTTCGCGTGAACAAGTGGTCCTCTCTGTTTCTTTTCTTCTCTCATCCATCAAACTGCTGAATTCACCTGCATCAATAATCTCTTTCATTTGATGAACAAGTCACTAACACGTGTGCGTGTGTGCTTGTATCTGTGCACGTGCAAGCTTTTGACTAAAAACCTGCACCCACATATGTGTGAGCCTGAGGTTTCTTTTGCTTCATATGAACAATATATCAGAAAAACTGATGTCTCTTTATTGCTCATCTTACACTTGCCCTTTATTTTCTTGTGGTTTAGACCAACACACACACACACACACACACACACACACACACACACACACACACACACACACAAACACACACACACACACAGTCTCCTCATTCCTCCCTCGCCCCCCCTTCTCTCTCTCTCTCTCTCTCTCTCTCACTGACGTCATAGCAACTGCAGTGTAAGATCCAGGGCTTGCTAAACCGTGCCCACCACATCGGGGGAACATGTGGTGAACGCATTATTGGGGTTATTTGGCCGGCGAGCTGTGGGCAAGATCGCCTTTTAGGCAGCAGCAATTCTAATGATGTGACTCACTCTGGCATGGTGCAGCAAACTGTGCAAGCAATGCGAGAGGGTTAGAAAGGACTGAAAGGCGTCACACTGATGTGTCACCGGGCAGAGGCAGAGGGGAAGGGGGTGAGAAGGAAGAGAGAGGTTGAGGGAAGGGTATTCAAGGCGAAGGAGATTTTAGAGGAAAGGACATACAAACTTTTCACAGTACACGTGTGTCAGTGGCAAGAGTCAAAAGATGACTGCAGAAACTGAGGGATGCTCTGTTGCATATAAGAGTAATAAGTAAAAACAGAGTGAGACACTTGTGTGATTTGCATTTTAAAGGATTATCGACCCCTCTAGGAGGCTATGCAACATGTGTTTTCATGAACACACACACATTTATTTTTTAGACATTCAAATTCAGTCTCTTAACTGTGCAAAATGTGCAGCTCCAGCATTGAAGGAGAATGGCTCATCATTTGGTTATTTTGCCCACCTGGTCTGACTTCCACGATACTAATAGTGAGATAACACAGGGTTTTGTCTTCGGAGGCCAATTTGGACTACATGGAGCACACCAGACTGAAATTATAATATTTTATTTTAGGTGTGTGTTTGTGGGTGAGATTGTTGGTGGTTGTGTGGAGGTGGAAGATGCTTGTAGCTGTGATAATGGGACATGCAGTATGCTGTTATAGGTCTTATTTTCAGCTAATGAATGTGAAAATGTGGAATAGCTTGTGCTCATTGCACTAGAGTCATCTTGTGGCGCAATCGTGTAAAAGCATTATGTTTCAACCATCAGTGAAACCATTTTAGAGGAAATTCAAGATTAGTCTCTTAGGGGAAATAATGAAAAGGATAAATATTGGTCTTCATTATGATGACCAACGAATCAACGATACTTAAACTGCATTTGAATGTCAGTCAGATCCATAAAAACAGCACCTTTCAATTCAATATGACAACTAATTTTGTAAGGATATCTACCCATGCTCGAACTTAGGGCTAAGAACATAATTTATGAAATCATAAGAATTTAAAGACTTCTTAGGCTATAATATCATACTTTTAACGTTATTGGTGCATCATACCTTTCAAGTAAAAAACATCATTGATGTATACATTTTTGTTGTTGTTATTGCCAGTTTATCAGGGACACATCCTCTTAAAAAGAGCATGATTCAAAAGGTGTCGTTCAAAATAACAAATACACAAACAATCGACATGGGGGGGGTCCATCTGGGTGCTTTGTGAGCAATAACTGTTCGATGTTTATTGCATCTCACAGTATGATTGGTAGGCTGCTAGGGAATCGTGACTGGTTGGAGGAAACTCATGAATGAATGGAGAAAAAAAAAAAAACGTCGTGTGTCTACGTCATCTCTGTGGAAGGATATGTTCTGTGAGAAGTGTAGTTCCGGGATCTGGAACTACTTCTCGGGATGGAAAGGGAAAACCTTAAAGGGTGTAAGGATACGACGGGGATGCGCGTCGCTAGCAGGTGCGCTACGTAGCGAAATAACAAATACGAGACGAATGATGGCATAGCATATGGCGTTTCACCCCCCTTCCAACGACAGAAGACACGTTCGCCATAAACCATATCATTGTGCTTTCACAAGAATAATGTCACGGTAAGTTATGCTAGCAGGCTAATGGTCGTTGTATGTGACGTTAACTGTTAACCTGACTAGCTAAAAGCGAAAGGTAGCGTGTTTGGCTAACAGCTGAAAACTCGGTGTTAATAACGTCAACGTTACATTAGTCTTCGAGACGGACGTTAGGAGTTGGAACAATTTGTAGGCTTTAGGTTTTGTGCAACTGTCAGCAGAATGTGTAGATATCGGTTCAATGTGTGGCCATTTCATTTTAAACTACAGCTCATTTTATCGTCTTTTACCTGCATTTTACGTCAGCAGGGGGTTTGACGTAACGTTAATTCAGCTGACGTTAAGTTGATATTGAACGTTACTATTTCCACAGTGATGGTGATGTTGCATAGCTCACAAGTAAGCAAAATACTTTTCAAATCAGCTCAAGTTTGACTTAATCGCGTGTCTGATGAACAACCGTGCACATCTTTAGCTTTTTCAGCATAGATTCTTGGTCAACTGACTGGTTTATCAGATGCCTCAGTTTACATTAAACCCTTCATGTTGCACCCTGACAGGTACCGCTATGCTGTGTGTGTTCTCCTAGCGACATTCCTGTTAAACGCAGTGGCACGTGTGTGTGTGTGTGTGTGTGTGTGTGTGTGTAAGCGAGACATACGGAAAGACACACGCAGTCTGCTAAACAGTACACAGGACTGTCCATCATTATTCAGCCAAAGCTGACTTGGCGGTGCACGAGCCTGTAATTCGCCGACATACTTGGCCAGTTTGGAGTGGGCGTACTCGCGAGCGGGCAACATGAGTCACCATTGTTGTGGTTACTGGGAAGAACAACTGACTGAGGTGTTAGGATATGGGGGGCGGAGGCGGCGGAAGGCCTAGTGGGCAACACAAACGCCGTTATCAGGGTACAAATAAGAACTCTATTGCTTTAAAAGGAAGGAGTGTTTACCATATATATATACACACACACGCTCGTGCAGCAGGGTGTTACAGCAGGATGTTGCTTTATTTGCAACAGGGTGTTGACCATGTGTGCAAACACAGCTGATCTCAGCTGCACCTCAGTAATGGAAAATATCTTTTTGTGTTCAGAGTAAAAAGGAAACTGGACTTTTGAGGTCAATGCTAATATTTGAATTCCATAGTGTCGATCAAATGCATCAGCTAATATTTTATTTCACGTAAACATTTTTGCTGAAGAACCCTCAAATTCCTTATAAAGGACTAAATCTGCCAAAACGTATGCAATGTGATGTATCTGTGGTGGTCCAGTGTCAGCAGCAAATACTATTGGTCTCTATTCTTGACATAATATAAAGTTATTGATAACTTCAGGAACAGCTGATACCACCTACATGTCATTCGATTGTAAACAACCTAACAATTTTCAGATTTGCCATAATTCTTTGCATTAATGATCAAATTGTAGTAGAACTCTGACAATAAGGATTCAAAATCATAATGTTTTTTAAAAATTGATTACTTTGTTTATTCAATAAATGTAAAAACCTTCACATCAGAAAAGAACAGCAGAACATTGTTAGATTTGACCGGCGGGAACATCATCTGGTATTTTTATTGGAAAAATGTATTAATTAACCTTTTAAAACAGTTGCTGATAATATTGATGTCTATTTACTTATTCATTATTAAACTAATGTTTCAGGTGTAACTTTTGCTTCCACAGCAGAATTTTGCAGTGAGATTGTCAATACGAACAGTTTGCGGGGGGTCTCAGTCGTGTTTGTTTTCTTTGCAGACGATTGAACCGTTTGTGTTCTTTGTAAGGGAGTCGCTCCAAAATCCCAGCACTCCTCTGAGCTACACACAGAGCGAGCCTGAAAGGGCTTGGCCCTCCTCCAAACCCCAAATTGATTTCTCATCTCTCTTAAGTCCTAAATCCCTGTTCAGATGCTGTGAGCCTGCTGCTGGAATGAATCATTTTGGCGAGAGCCTCTTCCGCAGGTTAATGTTAATGTGCTGCTGCGTCTGCTCACGTGTGCCTATACTCCAAACAGTGTCCCCTCTCAGGATACGTCATATCAACAACAAAATATAATTTCCTTATGAAAAAATGAACTAAATATTGTTAAGCTGGCTCTCTCAGAGTATCCTCACAGAATGTTTGTTAATTTCCCCTGGACTTTTACCAATAGAGCAGTTAATTGAGGTAAATAGCCTCTGGTAGATACAGCAGTCGTATGGGAAGAGAAACCAGAACTCTCTGTATCTCTTCCTCTCTCACTTATTTGTGTAGAGCCTCTGAATCTCTTCCTTTAGTAACGCTTGCAGAAGGGACATTACTTTGACAGAGTAGTTGGACTCACTGTAACGGTTCTTTTATTTACGGCAAAGAGGTTTCCAGAAGGTAAACGTAGACGAGGAACAACATGATGGACTTCATTTATCTGATCCTGTAAATATGTGTATTTCATTCTGCCTTGGGTGGATTGTCACTGCAACATTCAAGTCAACCTTATTCATGCTGCTGACTAACATGATAATTAGTTTGCACTTACCACCAACTACTTCTTCTCGTTGTCCTTTTCACAGAGTGGGTGCTGTCTGCTGACCTCCTTTCTCCAAAAGTGACTAATACCCGTCTATAGAAGCCATTCACTGTACTACCAACAACATGTCGGGTAAAGATTTAAATGAATTTGGTGCAAAAGGCTTTTATTTTGAAGAGCGGTGTCAGAAGATGTATTTCCTGTCCTCAGACATGTCCTGACCTCTTTACTTTGGATATATTTTGAAATCTCATTTGCGGTTTCAACCGGCTTTAGTATTGTCAAAAATCCTTTTCTAGTGTGCATCACATGTTCTGTGTAATTAGTTGTGATCTCTGTTTTAGGAACCTACACACCGGCCCCTGGCGGCCCCTTCTCTGCTCTCACCCCAAGCATGTGGCCCCAGGACATTTTGGCCAAGTACCATCAAGTGAGGCTGTGACTTCATGTGCTGTTTTATGTGCAAACATAGTCTCCTTTACCTTTTCCTCTACTAATGAAATGCATGTTATTTGTTGTCCTCTTACAGAAAGAGCCCTCAGAACAGCCTGAACCTCAGTATGATGAGTTTGGCTTCAAAGTAGACACTGAAGGTAAAGTGTCGACTCACGTTCACACATCGGGGCCCTTTTCTTCTGTCCTCACTTTTCCTCTTTCAAGAAACGCAAATAGAAATCTCCTTATTTGGTCACAGTGGCAACAGTACATTACACAAATGAAGTGCACGTGATCTGAGTTATGACTGCAGTTTTTATCTCTTGCCTCGGGGGGGGTGGGTGCTGTTTCCTCTGCTTATTCTGCAATTTTGTCCGGCAGCACTTTTTTCTGCATTCATGTGGTTGTTTGTATATTTAATGTTGGTTGTTATTTTTCCTTAACAGTTAACATGCTGATATAATTCTTGTTGTGTTTTTGCTCAATAGTTAAAGGTGCTATTGATAACATTCAGTAATTGGATGTCTCTGGCTCACGTTCTATTGCGTTCACTTCACAAGAGTAATTGCCACACAATGTATTTTTGACCAGTCAACAAATTTTCAATTAAAACATCTGAGTTTAATACTTTTAATCAGTACGTTTGTGAAAGTTGATGTGGATGTATTCTTTATTTTCAAAGTATTCGTCGACATATAATAATATGACCTTTAACATGGAAACGCAACAAACGAGCTGTCAACTGCTCGGTGGGCAACGTGCAGTATGTCTCCACTTGGTTCTATTTCTGTCTTTGTTATTTAGCCACTTGTCTCTTATCCGGACACCTTTCCCCTCACTCGCCTCCTTTCCTTCCTTGTCCTTATCATAATTGGTTACCTAACGATTGTTCTTGATATCATTCTTCCATACCCCAATTCAAGAGGTGGACTGGGCTTTGCTTTTATTAATATTTAGATTAACAAGTAAACCCAAACACTACTAAATCCTGCTGTGTCACTCTCGTCTCACTCAGATGAAGGGAAGCCCCGGTCCTGGCTGGGCACTGAAGGCTCGCCCCAGCGTGAAGACCCCCAGCAGCGGTTGCGCTGGCAGGCCCACCTGGAGTTCACCCACAACCACACGGTGGGCGACCTGACCTGGGAGCTCATTGATCCGGTCCTCTCCCGCTCCGAGCGTCTGCGTACGCTGGTGATGGCTGGCATACCTCACAGCATGAGGCCACAGGTAAATGGACGTGCTCGGCATGGCAGAACTGTTTAAGCTGTTGATTAGAAGTGCTGTTGATTAGAAGTGGTACATATTGGGCTGAAATACTGTGAATTCATAAAAATGAAGTTTATTGTCGCTAGACTGCTACAGGTGCCTTTAAAGCTATTGTGTGTGTGTGTGTTAGCTGTGGATGCGTCTGGCTGGAGCTCTGCAGAAGAAGAGGACGTCTGAGATCTCTTACAGAGAAATCATCAAGAACAGTTCTAATGATGACACCAGCTCAGCGAAACAGGTAACAGCCGAAGCTCCTGTACACGTAACCAAACACTTACTGCAGACTCTTCACCCAGCGTAGTACTGCTGGAGAATCATGATGCGATTGTGTCCTTCAGATAGAGAAGGACCTGTTGCGGACGATGCCCACCAACGCGTGTTTCTGTAGCATGACGAGTGTTGGAGTGCCGAGGCTGAGACGGGTACTGAAAGGTCTGGCCTGGCTCTACCCAGACATTGGGTACTGCCAGGGCACCGGCATGGTGAGAACCACAAGCGACTACATTACTTCAGCCAGCACACTCGGCGTTCATATAAATGCACTCATCACATTTACAGTACATGTAGCCTTTTCTTTGTGCCGACCCGACCCCTCTGTCTCGACCTCTTCAGGTGGTTTCCTGTCTTCTGCTCTTCCTCGAGGAGGAGGATGTGCTTTGGATGATGTGTGCCCTTATCGAAGACCTCCTTCCTCCGGCCTACTTCTCCTCCACGCTGCTGGGCGTCCAAACGGACCAAAGGGTTCTCCGCCAGCTCATTGTTCAGTACCTGCCGCCCCTCGACCGTCTCCTGCAGGAGCATGACATAGGTAAGGATGGGTCTTATGGAAGGTGGTGAGATGTGGTGCGTGGGGTCAGAGAGGCAACATGGGCATTCCAACAACAATAGATTGCCCACAACCGTTCAGCTATAAACTGTATATCGTATGCAATACGTAACCTCCTCCTCCTCATACATCCAGAGTTGTCGCTGATCACTCTGCATTGGTTCCTGACGTCATTTGCCAGCGTGGTGGACATCCGTCTGCTCCTCAGGATCTGGGATCTGCTCTTTTACCAGGGCTCCCTGGTACTCTTCCAGGTCACACTGGGCATGCTCAAAATCAAGGTATTTGCCCTACGTCACATATTTTGTGAGTCTTGAGCCCCCTTTTTGCTTTAGAGTTATTTTAGAGTGTGCAATTACCGATTTGATTTTCTTGAATAGATGCAAACAAATCTTTTGTCATATCCTGACCACTCGAAGCGCTTTACAACACATGCTAACATTCACATAGACACATTACTAGACGGCTGCTTTATCCCCTGAGACATGTCGCCAACAGACACGCTAATGTAGCTAGAAACCATCCCACAGTATTGGTACCAGCTCCTTCTTCCATTGACAAAAACTGTTTATGTTGAGTATTGATCCTGTTGCAATTTACTCCCCGACCCCCAGGAGGAGGAACTTGTGTCCTCGGAGAACTCTGCATCGATTTTTAACACTCTCTCGGACTTGCCAAGCCAGCTGAGAGATGGTCCGGCAGTTCTCGGGGAGGCTATGAGGCTAGCGGGGACTCTGTCCCAGGAAACACTGGAAGCCCACCGGCACAAGCACCTGGCCTACATCCTAAACGAACAGGCACAGCTCAGCAATGGAAACACGACGCACAACACCAATCTCAACAAGGTCAGTTGTTGTAGTCTTAACTTGGTCTGCTGAAACAGCAATTATTTTTGTCTGAGACTAATCCGTGTCATGTGCGTTTGTATGTGTTCAGGTGGTGAGGAGACAGTCCCTGCGCAGGAAGTCCACCCTGAGCTCCCTGCTGTTTGGGGAGGATGAGGCAGAGGCCCTAAAATCCAAGAACATTAAGCAGACTGAGTTAGTAGCAGCCTTGCGAGAGGCCATCACCCGCACTTCAGACCACTTCCACTGTCTGGACCCTCGTCACTCCAGCACTGTGAGTTCACACGCTGAAGCGCAGCGAGAGTGTAGTTCAGAGCTTCCAGTTTGACTCAATGTTGCCCTGATGTCTCCCCAGGAGCTGACTCCTGACTACTCCATGGAGAGCCACCAGCGGGATCACGAGAGCTTCCTCGTGGTGTCTCGCAACCGACGGAGACGGGGAAAGGCTCTGCTGGACTTTGAGCGTCATGACGACGATGAACTTGGCTTCAGGAAGAATGACATCATCACTGTGAGTCTTGCATTGCGTCACTCGCACACTTCCCCGCTCACCTGTGAGTCTTATACAGCTGTGTTTGTCTCTTTCAGATCATCTCACAGAAAGATGAGCACTGTTGGGTTGGAGAGCTCAACGGCCTGAGAGGTGTGTGCTTCCTATGTATCGATGGCACCCAGTGCTGCCATCACTGATTTCTCTTTTCATCAGTTTTGAAGCTCATTTGACAAAGATCTTCTTTTGAACAGGTTGGTTCCCAGCTAAATTTGTGGAGGTCCTCGATGAAAGAAGCAAAGAGGTATGCAAGCAGTTCATTATCAGCTTGATAAGACGTGCGTGTGCCTATGCTGAGTCGACAGTCCTTTGATGTGTTTACTTGCATCCAGTTTCCTGATTATCGGTGGCTTAAACTGATCTTTCCTTTTGTGTCTGCAGTACTCATTAGCAGGTGACGACACGGTGACTGAGGCAGTGACGGACCTCGCCAGAGGAACACTGTGTCCGGCCCTGAAGGCCATTTTTCAGCACGGTCTCAAGAAGACATCGATACTGGGAGGCCCGTGTCATCCTTGGTTATTCATAGAAGAGGTAGGAGAGCTTTTCTTCAATGGCACCATATTGCAGAGTTGAATCAAATTCACCAGAGGACTACATCATTGTGTGTCTTCTTGTTTTCTATCAGGCGGCCAGTCGAGAGGTAGAGAGGGACTTTAACTCGGTCTACTCCAGACTAGTGCTGTGTAAAACCTACAGGTAAAACTGTCAGACAGTGAACATGTAACATGGCTGTGAGGGATTCTATTCACATGGATCATCCGTACCTATCGACATGAAGTACTGGATGAAAACAATCAAACAAATAAATGTTGACTGTCAGTAAGAAGTGAAATGTGTTTTGGCAGCGGAATGAGTCCACTTTCAGCTTTTTCTCTTCTGCTCTTCACCAGGTTAGATGAAGATGGGAAAGTACTAACACCAGAGGAGCTGCTATACAGAGTAAGAATTCACTAGTGGTGAAAAACAAATGCGCTGCATATTTGTTTTATTTAGCTAAATGTTGAGTGCAGTGAGGATCAAAGTGAAATATTTTCAATTATTTTATGGACATGAAGTGTGTTTAATGAAAGTAGTGCCTAGTCATCATCAAGCAGGAAGTGCATGAGCGCCAGCTTTTCTCTTCCCAGGCGGTGCAGTCAGTCAACATGAGCCACGACACCGCACACGCTCAGATGGATGTCAAGTTTAGGTCTCTTGCCTGTGTCGGCCTTAAGTGAGTTCTCAAGACTGACTCACACACGCACGGAATCAAAATCATGTTTACAGAGACCACAGGCTTAGGTTTTAACGTGTGTGTGTCCCCCCCCCCCCCAGTGAGCAGGTGTTGCACCTATGGTTGGAGGTGTTGTGCTCCAGCATGGCTGCTGTAGAGAAATGGTATCATCCCTGGTCATTCCTTCGCAGTCCTGGATGGGTACAGATCAAGTGTGAGCTCAGGTAAGAAACACTGCGGCCTGGTTTGATTGGTTCTGGTTGCCTGTGGAAACTTGAAGGAAACAAACCAGGAATGGATAAATATGATGAGCTGGCAATGACTCCGTACAGAATTCATGAAGCTGGTTGGCAATATTCACCGTACTTCCACATTTCCCACAAATACACCAGTAGTTAAAGTAGGGTTAAATATCTAAAAAGGGCTTTAAGAACAAAAATGGATATGGACACATCATCTGACCAATAAAGGAAATAATGACTGTCTGCTGTTGTTGTCTCCTCAGGGTGCTATCAAAGTTTGCCTTCAGCCTCTCCCAGGATTGTGAGCTGCCTGACAAGAAAGAGGTGAGTGAAGGAGATTACCCAGCATGCTCCTGTTCAGCAGTAGTAAGCAAGTCTTAGTATTCAGGGGAGGAAAACCTCTGACTGTATGCTGTTTCAGAAATCCACTATTCTGAAAGCCAAAGTTATGGATGTGCTGGTTGAGCATCCCCTCTTTAGTTGGGACCTCTGGGTAACATGCGTTAGTATAGTCATTAGTTACTAATTAACATGCTTTAATGTAGTCATTAGTTACTAGTTTACTTATCTGCTGATTTAGGACTGAGACAATATCGCACAAGGAGTTTGGACATTTCTCTTCTTAACTCAAACTCTTGATCTTTTGAAAAAGTGAGCTTTCGTCAGCGGTCAACAACACAGTACATCTTTAAAATCATCTCTGCTGTAGTGCTGATTTTGTCTTTGGGTAAACGCGTTCCTCTTTTCCAGGAGAAGGAGCAGAGGCCGCTGAAGGAGGGAGTGCAGGATATGTTGGTGAAACATCATCTCTTCAGCTGGGACATCGATGGCTAGACACGCTGCAGAATCTGTCCTGCGTGTCTGTGTCTCGTCTGTCTCCTTGCCTGCTTTTCAGATTATCAACTCCACTGTCTGCTACAGACTCCTCTCAGACCTTCCCGCATCGGATAAAGGCCGACCAGTTTATGTGCATTAAAATGCATTCTTTATTTTAATTCAGACCCGGTGTAGGAGGTTGCACTACATGGTGAAAGCTATATATACTAGTTAGTAGAACACTCTCGTACAGAATAGTCTGTACCCATAGGACTGCAGCACTCGGTGTGTCCGAACAGTAAGTATTTATTCAGTACTCCCTGCTCTGGCCGTTCAGCTAACTGAGTGTTTTCTGCCGGAGTGAGACGTTCAGTCCATTCTCTTCTGTGTGTCTGTAAAATCCAGCAGCAGCTCCTCCCCCACGACAAACACACCGCCCTGTAAAGTCCCAGACAATAAGACCAACACATTCCTAAACATGGAGCTGTAGAGTTACTAATTCTGTTTTTGAGAGGAATGCTACTTACCTCAATATCATGAACTCCATAAATACATTTCATTAAATACTGACGTTGCACATGCCGAGTAAAGCCTTTTTGAATTGTAATACAAGACTTTGGGTGTGTGTGTGTGCGCTACCTGAACAGTCTGCACCTGTATGACATCATGTAAATGAAGCAGATCAATACGTTCAGTGTTTGGATATATAGTAAATAAATGTTGTGTGTGTATAAAGTAAGACTGTTTTGCGTGTGACTAAATGTGCCCTTGCAGGTTAAAGCAACGTTTATGGTTCTCACTAGAAACTGATCTCCAAACTGACCTTAAATCTGCCCATGCATCAGAAAACAGGAAGTGTCTGTTTATTTCCTCAAACTGGTCAAACCGTTCATGAGACTGTAAGTGGGGACTTGAGAAGGTTGATACGCTGATTCAAGTTGTGAAACTGTCATGTGCATCACAAAATATATATACTTTTTGTTTCTAGTTTTTGGATACTTTGCTAATGGCAAAGATTCCTGCCAAGCTAATTGGATCTTACAGGTGTTGAAATATTCCTTTTATCTCAGTTGAGAAACTCTTTGGACTTCATTGTTAACTGTAACGTCCCATGTGCACAGAACTCAATGTGGTTTTACATGATGGTAGCCTTTGTAACTCGCATGATCATCAAAAATGTAAAGTCCAAATACACAATATTCTGCCTTCTATTAAGAGTCGATAGTTGCCCCTTTCCATCTGTAACATATAGTAAGAGCTGTACTTCCAGTATATTGGAGAAAAAGAGCACTGTAAACATTGAAAACCCATCTTTGCGCCTGTTAAAAATTTTTTTTTTTACTCAAATAAAATACACATGAAAAAAGAATCCCAGTTAAGTTCAGTATAATCTGTTTATTAATAGTCTTTTTTAGCGGCGACGTGTGTTTAAAATGTCACAACATGTTGACAGCAACAGGCCATAACGCATGGGGTACTAGAGTTACAAGTAGCACTGCATGTCGTGTAATCATGAAGATGATGTGCTGTATCTGTAATAACTATACGGTTTGTAACGTGGCTGACTGGCAGTGGAAGCATGATGGATCCTGAATCTAAAGAGTGCGAGTGAGAAGTCAGACCATCTTACGAGTGAATGTTCTGAATATATGCCAAATAAATAACTGACGATTATAAAATGCAACCGCTTATATTTTCCATATCTAGAATTCAAAATCACCGTGTGCGCCTTCTGCTACATTCATTTATTATTTGCATTACATTTTGTACAATGGAATCCGTCCAATCGGAGCACACCTAACATCTAATTTACATTCTGCAGTATAAATAGTACATGAATTGTTTTTCGCTGGGAATGCATGGGGGGGGGGGGGGGTTCACGTATAGCTGCTCGTATCGGTACTGGATCTTTGTTTTCGGGTTAGCCTCCCTCCCTTCCACTCGCATTGAGCCGGAGGAATGAATTGTTGATTTCATAGACTCATCGAATATGCATCAAATTAAATAAGTCGTCATCCTAAGTGAGGCTAACCTCAAACCACACTGCTTTCCATCACCCGAAACATTCAAAAGAGTAAAAGGCAGCTGACGTTAAAATGTTTTTTTTGGGTTTGGGACGTACACCTTTGTGTTCCCTTTAAAAATAAATAATGTAGGACCTGGTGTGAAAAGGCAAGGAGTGATCAGACTAAGGAGTGTCTTGCTCCAAACATGTCTGTCCTTCATGGTTTGTGGGATGAAGACACTTGTGGAGTGACGGCAGAGAGGGAGCGTTGCAGGAGGGCAGTTTAGGAACCTCCTGTTCCTGAGGAGGGAGCCGCCGTGGAGTTGGTGCTGCTGTTCTGGCCTTTTCCTTTGTGCCTCTGGCCGCCCCGTCTCCTGCTGCCTCCTCCAGACTTTGGCTGCGAGGGAGAGATAACAAAAAACACTTGACGAGGCACCTCCAAGAACAGGAAACTTTCACTTCAAATGTATCGAGCTATGAACTCGACTATCTTGCTTAGAAAAACACAATCTCCCCTTTTTCGGGTCCTCCACTATTGTTGTTCCTTTGACTCGACTCATTTTACCTTGTTCTCTTTGTTGCCCTCTTTTATCTGAGGCTCTTCATCTCCCTCTCCCTTAGGAAGCCAACCACGCAAGCAAAGGAGGGGGAGGGAAGAGTGAAGGAGTGACGTGGCAGTTCAGGATGAAAGAAGACAAAAGTGTTGAGCGGTGGAAAAGATATTGCAAGACAAAAGGGAGGAGGACACAGAGCAGTTAACAAGTTAGAAAAGAGCAGCAATGTTAGGGAAAGTACACAGGAAATCCAAAGAAAATACGGCCGCACTTCATAAAACAAGTATTTTATTGACTTGTGCCTCACCGGTTGTGTCCCGTTTGGGGCTGCCGACTGTGCTATTGTTGCTGCTTCATCAGCGGCTGCCGTGGTGCCGTCCTCTCTTCGCGGCGGTGCCTTCTTTGTCGACTGCATTTTGATTTGTGGAGGTTTGGAATTGGACGGTAAGTTATTGGTGGATTGCAACAGCTGAAAAGAATAAGAGTCAATATTTGAGTCTCAAGATAAAAAGAGAGAATCAGCTACTTGGGATTTAAAAAATGCTTCTTCTGGTCTTTAACCGACTCTTCAATGCCGAGTGAAAATATCTTGGGTATATAAGATGGTTATCGTCGTCTTTCTTAGTTAAATGTAATGAATGATCCTTGTGGAAATTGGCCATCGGCAATTCAGATAATGTCCTGAAAATGATTCCGTTTAATAATTCGGGCTTTAGGCACTGGCAGATCATTGTAATGGGGGGAAATGCATATCTCTGAACGACTACAGTGCCCCCATCCTCGTGTTCAGTCATATCGCAGTGTCAGCATAAGTCCCTGTGTGTTACCTTAGTGATGGTACCCACAGCCTTGGTGCGTCCCTCCCTGAACACCAGCCTCTGGTCGCAGTGCAGGTACTCGGGCGTTTTGATGAAGCGGAAGTGGACTGAAGCCTTGTCGCCTGTCCGTAAGCAGTCTCTGTTCATGGACAAGATGGTGGCTGTCTGCCTAATGCTGCCACAGTGGACTGAGTGGTGGGTGAGGGACAAAAGAAACAGGGAATAATGACTCTGTGCATACTGCAAGGGGAACGATGAATCACCAAAATAACCACATGCACTTATTGCTAAAAGGAAAATTCGCAGATTTTTTTACTTCATCTCTATCTTTCTGAGTCGGGTATATAGTGTGAAAAACGTCTGCAGTTGTTACTGATGTCCTCGGTGTGGCTGGGGCTCAGCTGCTAAACAGCTGTTCTTCCGCTTCCCACATGGTATGAGGAAGAACTACAGAGTGCTACTCTCAGCTTTAGTAGCTGTGGAGCGCGATGCCGCTCAAACACTTCCTCGTTCCCTTCGCTTGTGTTGCTTTCCAACCGTGAAAAATGATAGATAGTCATGGGCAAGGATTTTTTCACAGGGTATATTTTACAGCTGACTCAGATATTGAGCCAGAGGGAGGCTGCAGATGCAGTGGAGGATATGGTCAGCGCGGACCCTCCAGAATCTGAGCTGCCGACAGAAAACACCAGCTGGTGGCCTTTGCTCAAATTGCTCTCCGAAGCCCCCCCCCCCCTAACTCCTTGACCCCTTTCCGTGTCATTGTTACCCACCCATGGCCTGGTATCTGGGGGATATCGTAGTTGGGTGATGCAGCACCAGGATCTCAGCCTCAAACTCCCAGGTAGCCTGCGGGCACAACCTTGGGGACACCATCACCATGCCTTTTCTGATGGACGAACGCTTGATCTACACAAATGGAGTGAGATAAGAAAGATGGAAGAAATGAGGGAAATAACCATACAGGGACCATGCTGGTAATACACAACCTTCCCTAAAAACATCAACACTGCACAGTCCCAAATTCCCCCGCTAGATGCTGCTGTGGGAGATTTTTCCCTCTCTACCTTTTTGAGGGCAAATGAGGCGGTCTGGCCCCCTCTAACCTCCTTCACGGGCATTCTCTTGCGGTGGATCGATTTCACAGCAATGGGGATGAAGCTGCCCAGGGGGTCTGGCCCTAGTAGCATTGTATCATTCAGACGTATGAGTCCGCGTAAAGTTGTTCCTGATACTACTGTTCCCACTCCCTGAGACACAAACAGAACACAACCGGTTGTTTAGACAAGTTTGTACTCATATAAAATGCTTTTAGTGAGAAGCGTTATTTACTGGACAGTACCGGTACAGAGTAGGTGTCGTCTATCTGAAACTCAGCCGGCTGGTCGTCGCGGTAGGACGTCCTGGAGGAGAGCAGGTTGAGAAACATCTTGAGCATGTCCATGTTCTCTCCAGACACATTGGAGATCTGGAAGATGGGACACATCCTGGGGTGGGGGGGGGGGGGGGCACACACACCAACACACGGGTTATAAAGGAGAGTTGTACAGCTTACTCTGAATCCGGCCGGGACAGACTTAGTACCTCTCCGAGCTGAAGTTTGAAGCCGTGACTATGACGTCGTCCTTGTTCTGCACCAGGACGGGGATCTTCCTGCAGCCGGGGGACTTCAGCAACCTCTGGAGCAGCTTCAATGTCTCTGTAAGGGGCAAAGCACGACCGCGGCAATTATGGCACATAGCCGTATATGATAAGCACAGCACAAAACGTATACAAACTACAAACTACAATACGACACATGGCGCAACTTTGAGACATGACAGGAAAAGATAACCGCATATATACCTCCTCGGCTGCTCCTAACTGTTGCATTGGGTCTTCAAAGGTAACAGTGAAACATATCCACACAGAGTTACAGCTCCACAGGACTGACCTTGCAGGATGTTGGCTGGACACATGTCTATCTTGGTCACCACCACAAACACGGGCACGTTGAGGGCTAAGGCCAGGCCCAGGTGCTCTTTGGTCATCCCCACGATGCCTGCATTACTGCCCACCTGGTGAAAAGAAACGGGGAAACATGTGTTGCACATTGTGGACACGGTAGACAAAACATGCTTTCATGCTCTCATTCACACACACACACACACACACACCAACGCAACGTTCTCACCATGAGCATGCAGAAGTCAGGCAGGTGTCCGGTCATCCCAAACACCGTGGTCTTGAGGTATTTCTCATGGCCAGCCAGGTCTATGAAGGTGATAACCTTGGAGGACTTCTCACAGATCTTGGTCCAGTCCAGGCTTCCTCCATGACTATCTGGTTTGTTTACCACCTAGGGCCAGACAGAGGGGGGGGTGGGAGGGAGTTGTATCCACATCATTCCTACTGTCTCATGCGCTCATACAGTAAGCATGTTTTTTTTAGCTGGTGCACTCCCTGGATGCCATCCTCTACATTCCTGTTAACCGTTGCTCCTTCATCTGAAGATAAGCCTGCTTCTCCTACTCGTACGGCCAACATGTCATTCACAATGTCAACGCATTTGAAAACCTCGCCGTGTGGCACTAAGCTCAGTCATATCGATAACTCGCTTCTCTGCTCTGTCACCTCTCTAGCCCTCACCTGTCCCTCCTGGTCAAAGCCCAGGATATCGTTGCCCACACTGCTGGTCCTGCCACTCTCCATCTCGTGTTTGTGTCTGAAGAGCTTTTGGCGGGCAAAGCCCCTGCCATTGTCCAGCTCTCCGTGCGTTAACACTCCCAGCAGAGTACTCTTACCGGCATCCACGTTACCCACGACTGCAACCCTAAAGGGTAGAGGAGTATTCAAATATCACCAAAAAACTGTAGCAGGAAGGCATTACTTTCTGACTTTCTGGTAGCCAATGGAGTGAAAAAGAGAGGAACTATCATCATACTAATAGGTGCTGTGAGTGTTACTTGATTATAACCATCATAAACCTTTCTATTCTAATCTCTGACCACCCACCTGACCTCCAGGAAGTCCAGCTCACCCACACGCCGGCGGATCAGGTAGTCGCGAACCAAACCGGCAGCCTCACTACGCTCTCGGAGAGTAATGAGGTCAGCGTCCACTTGCTCACACATCGAGCGCACCGTGGCTGCTGAGGCCTCCATGTCCTTCTCATCCAGACCCCAGTCACTACCGTCTACCACGAGGGGGGGGGGGGGGGGGGGGGGACAAGAGGGAAGTAAACAAGTTAACAAGGTTTAGTAAAGTGCTTTGGCACAGATTGACTGGAAAAATAGGGAGAAAAGTGTCGGTGTTTTCTCACCTGAGCCCATCCCAACCACGTAGATGGTCTCTCCACATCCCTCCTCCATTCTGTCCCGGAGCTGGCGGAGTAACGAGTCATACTGCTCTCCATTTGGGCTAACAAGTGCCAGCTATTGGGTTTGTGCATGTGAGAAGGAAACAGAGTTGTTGGAGTTATGACACCGGCTGGATGGTTGTTCTATGTTAAATGGATGATCAAAGCAAATCCTTTATGCAATGAGTTGCAATCAGTGACAGTCACGTTAGGAAGTTTTTGGAGATAGCACCAGATGTGGTTGCTTTCATGAGAGACAGTGACCGGACTTGAAAGGAAGCAACAACTCGGGGGCATTTTTCCCCAACTCTTCAGCATGTCAGCCACAGTAGAAAGTAGGCTAAAGCTAGAGGGAATGTTCAAAAGCTGCTCTCCACACACAAACACAGCTGTCTCTCTTCCCATGAAACACCTCAAGGTTACATGTGAACCCAGTGCTGTGGAATAAATAATATTAGCCGTGGTGTACAGTGACTTTCATGTTTCATACACACACACACACACACACACACAGATTACAGGATGGAGTTCTTCATGAATGAAATAACTTGTGTCCAGGGGTCCGGTATCACTGGCATGAACGGCTGACAACTCAATGAAATGGGACAAATGTGCCTTCCTGTTGTGAAAGTGTGGATGTTTTATTAACCGCTAATTGTCATCATATTACTGCTACAATTAAGACAACTCAGCATGTGAATGATGCATGCTGAGTCACGTTTTTACTTCACTATTAAGAAAAGTGGTACAGAGAGGTGTCCCTGAAAAAAACCCTCGTTATGACGGTGTTATTAACAGTACAGTATATGCTAAAACATTTTAAAGTAAATTGATGGTGTTACTGAAGAATATCATGGTTCAGTGTTATTGTGCAGTATATCACAGCTCGTGAGAGGCAGACACAAACTGATCACTTTGACAGGAGTCAAAGGTGAACAAGAGACCTGATGCAACCCTGTGTAATCTGCTTATGGGTCATGTAACACCATTGTAATGTGTAATGTGAGCTTTCGACACAAGCCTGATTGTCGTTACTGTCATAGAGGTTTAACAGGTTTTATACAACTTTAAGGAACTTAAAATAGGTCTGTGGTCTGATGCTGTTTTCTTTATTATTGCTAACAGGCTTTTTTTTTGTTTTGGTAATTTTAACAGTTCAAAATATGTCTACAGCCTTTTTTTATATTGACATATAGGCATTATTGCTGCTCGTGGTCCAGCAGGCTAGCCTGACCAGTATCTCCTTGCCTTACATTACATCAGCCTGTGTTGTGTTGCGCCATGTCAAGATGTCAATATTATGGTTTGTTTGACAACAAAGTCTGACACGTTTTCTGTATTTTCTTTCCGTTCTTTAGACAGTGCACTATCCCCAGGTACGGTCAGCTAGAGACATGTTGTGGTAGCATATGGTCGTGTGTTTCGACTGATAAGCAACGATAACGTGCGCGTTCATGCATCAGCTGGGGCTAGCGTTAGCCACAGCTAGCTACTTCAGCGTCAGCGAAAGCGAAGCAGAGATAGTCCGACGTGTGTAATTACCAAGTAATCAGTGGTTACATTATGGTGCAACTTATGTTTGTTAACTGCAAAGCTCTATTACATGCAAGAAACGCGTATATTTTGTTTTTCATTCATTCATTCTCACGAGCGGATAACTGACGTTTACTGACGTTAGCTTGGCCATGTAACGGTAGTTTAGCACTGCGGGGCCTCGCTCTACCTTGTTGGTGAAGTCAACCCCGCGGTCCTCGAGCTCGCCGTTCATCATGTCCCCGTCCTCGAAGCACTCGTCCCCGCTGTCGTCCCCACATCCTCCCCGGTCCGGAGCGAATATACTCTCGGGGACTAAAGCATCAGCGATCAGCGGTATGGAGCCGGGGCTTCGTATACCTGGCTCGTGAGCCGCTGCCATTGATGCCATCTTCTATGCCAGCCTTGCAGAGTGATAAATGTCAAGCTGTTGTGACGACAGGCCGGCAAAAAACCAAAACACCGCGTACACGCTGGAGAGTCCACCGCAAAGCTCTAACGTCAAACACAAGGTCTGTCAGCTACGCTACAGACAGGTACGGTCGATAGCGTTACGTCAAACTGTTACACCTCACTTATGCTCACATTACAACGACGTGCCGCTTATTTATATTACGTCAGTGTACATTCAAGCCAGTTAAAAGTAAATTGCCACCACCTTATCAATATTAATAAGGTGGGCGTGGCTTATCGTGTGTACATGCCTTCTTTCCTTCCTGTTCACCAATAGTATTAAAGGAAATGTGAATATATTAGCAGTGGACCAATACCAGTGAGGGGGTCGTTCATATAATTACATGGTGGACCAGGCCCTCATTGAGCAGCTTTGAGTAGTTTGTGCAATGCTGCAATCAGAGTGTAATACTATTGTACTGGAGTTATGTAATGACTACACATTACAATGGTGTTACATTACCCATAAGCAGATTACACAGGGTTGCATCAGGGAGGGAGTCTCCTGTTCACCTTTGACTCCTGTCAATATCATCGCTTTGTGTCTGCCTCTGACTAGCTCAAAGCTCGGCTCGATTCTAAATGTCTTTATCAGAGTATCTAGACACAGGAACAGAGGAGACATTGTTCCCTACAGTAATGAGGTTCAATCATTTTTTAGGACTAAAATGTGTGATCTTTAGTTTTCAAGTTTAAGCAGCACGTTAGAAGGTTGTAACAAAGTTTGCTGACGCCTTCCTCTTACTAAAGTGTGAGAGCTGGATACGCATGACTGAAAGCCCTGATTACAGAGATGTTTTAAGGTGACGTTGCACGACACCAGTTATGTTTCAGCCATCAAATTCATGCAGAGTTGCAGTCCCTCACTGTGGCCACTGGAGGGCAGTGAACACTCCTGTTTTTAATCACACTCAGGTCCACTGTCCACTTCACCTCAGGTCACAGCAGATGCCATACCGATCATATAACTCTCAAAGTAGAACAACGAATAGAGAAAGCTGCTAGTCTGTGCACCGCCAAGTGTGTAGGTGGAAAAAGGAACTTTCACAGAGGAAGTATTACTTACAGGGCATACATGTTACATGTTGTGGGTATTAATGCAGATTAACTTTAGTACAGTGTATACTCAATATACAGCAATAAAAACAATGATTGTAATAAGTGTATCTGTGTGTGTGTGTGTGTGTGTGTGTGTGTGTGTGTGTGTGTGTGTGTGTGTGTGTGTGTGTGTGTGTGTGTGTGTGTTCTTCCTCTGTTTATGTGAAAGGTCTCTGTGTGAATAGATCTGCTGACTGTCTTAAGACTGGGTCTTGGGGCAAGACAAAATATAACATGTTTGTGCCACATTGAACTTCTGATGCACCCACGTCTCCTTGATATAGCTTCCCGGATACATCGTGCAGCTAAAGAGAGCAGCCATTATATTAAGCTACACTATCTGGTGGTGGATGTTTGTTGAGTGACTGTGAGAGTGAGCTTGTTTGTCATGTGAGCATCATGTAAAAGCAGATGTGTTTACAGTGAAAACTGCAAACCAAAGGCAACTGCAACCACAAGCATTATATAATGTGTGTGTGTGTGTGTGTGTGTGTGCGTGTGTGTGCGTGTGTGAAAGAGAGAGATACTTTTAAACCCTCGAGGTGACCAAACCCTCCTACATTCATAAAACTGAACGATCTCCATCGAAGTTCACTGTGACAGTTGCTCCTGGTGGTTTTAATCTAAACGGCATTATGTAGTATCACACTGCAGTGTACGTGTGTGTGTGCCTCATTCCCTCATTGAGTCACAGCAGCTGTGTCACTTGTGTGTCAGCTGCTGAGAGTGTTGCCTGTTACAGGCTGCGAGTCAGAGATTCAGATCATTGTGAGGATTTTGACTCAGTTTCAGCATTCCCCTTTGGCCTCTTTCTCTCGAAACTGAGGTTGACTTATGCAGCAGGCCGACTGGTCTCAAATGCGGCCATTTGATCCCACTGTAAGCTATATACAGTAAGTGCGCATTAAGGCTATTGGCTGCGCCAAATATTTAGTTATCTCCCTAGCAACGAATGCATTTCTATTTTTGTCTGTCACTCTAGTTCACCCTCTCACCCTCTCACAGTCAGACTCCACACCACCGGTTTATAATATAACAGTCTGATGTCAACAAATCACTCATTATCCTCACTCCACGTCAGGTCTGCAATCACTTGTTAAGCACTAAAGTAGTTATTTACAGACTATAACCACACTTTGACATCATTGGTCGATGCTCTCCGGTGGCCTGATTGTATTCGCTGCTTGAAAATGTCACTCGGGTTGAAGGAACCTCCCACACTGTATATAGCCTGCGAGGGTGCAGTGAGTCAAGGCCCTGCACCACTCTCACTTCTTCTCAACCCGACTTGAGTGACTCCATCTGCAAAGATGAATAAAGTAAGTAACACTTTGACACCACTATTGTGCCCCTGCACTGCTTGTTACTCTGTTCTGATAATCGTGTGACTCAGATAGACGAGCACTGTCGGCTCCTGTTTTATAAGTGGCACTGACAGCTGGGTTGAGTGTCAGCTCAGCTCATACAGTCAATGCATCTGAACCAGCTGAACTGTGCTTTCACTAAACCAGCTCATTGCGGATCATTTTAGCTGCTTTGTCTTTCTTTCGAGAGGTCTGGGCTTCTTGGATTGCCTTTCATGGTCAAAGTATTCTCGGCAGAGCACACGTGCATTCACATTAGTCGACTAAATACAAGCAGCAAATGCATTGGAAAAAAAGTCAGCTGTTTAAGTTGGCACATTCTTCCTTGCAGTAAGTGTATTACACTGGAACTGGAACGCTTTCGAACATTTGTCCATTTTGTTCCAATCTTCTCCGTCTCAGCTGAACACGTCCAGCAATGCATTGTGGTCTCTTGGTAGTCATAAACTCAGTAGATTACAATAAGGCCCTGTATCATTCTGGCTTTTTGCTGAATACAGGGGTACACATGTGATTGGAAAGGGCACAGCGAGGTGAGGGCAGCGGGTTTAAATCACATTAAAGGATAAAATGAAATAAAGTCACCATGTTGTAGAGAATGCTGTAATTCTCAAGTGTACCTCTTGAAGTGAAAAAGGCAGACGTGGTCATGAGGAGGGGTTTTTTTTTCATGTGATTCTATCTCAGTCAATTTTGTATTTGTATTACAGAAATTCCAGCAGGATCAAATTCATAATGCCTTTATTTCTGGATGTGTTTTTTTGTAAATACTTAGTTGTGTGATGAATTGGCATCACTTATACAATGCAACATTCAGATTCCGTTAGACAGCGGGAGAGATGCAGGGCAGGGCGACTGCCAGCTTTGACCTCAGCCCATCCCCACACAGCTCAAGCCCCACTGCCATGTGTTATAAACACACACTTAACAGTTGGACTCCAACATGGAAAGAATGTCGCATGTCATACATCCCCCCCAGCTTTCCTTTCATTTCATGGTTTGGTTGAACATTCAAATACAGTTTTTGGTTTTATTCCAGATAAATTCATTCTTCATTCTGACCCTGAACTTTATCAACGAAATAAACTGCCTTTAAAGTTACTTTCGGTGGGAACGTTTGGTTTCTTGCTGACTGTATTTAACACTGTTGAGATTCGCGAAAAAATGTTTCCAACAGCTGCAGTGCATAAAACTCACACGAGTTGTTAAAAGTCTTGCTACCGTCCTCTGGATAGTTGGCTAAGATCAACCTCTGAAAGGCAGTGGTGAATCACAATTCTCTATCTCGTAAAAATCACAATTAAAAAAACTCTATATTTGTGTGAAATCATTTTCTGTTACTTATCAAGACACATGATTGCGTAATGCTAAGATCTTCAGGCGGTTTCTCTGCTCAGATTTCATCCAATGTCTCATAAACTTCTACTTTAACCATATTGGGGAGAATTGTAAACCCACAAAGGGCTGCTATGTTTGTACCTGTTTCCCTGGCAACAGTTAACAGTTCCCCAGATACATTGTTTGACAAAGTGACAAAATGTTAAACAGTGGTGGTCTGTGTTTCGTAACCAGATGATAGATTGCTCAAGTGTAATTTCCTAATCGTGGCTCGGCACAGTGTTCCCCTGACACATGTACAGCAGCAGCCGAGCTGAGGTTTTCTGCTGTGCTCAGCCTTTTTTTCCACCGTGTATACTGCCCATCCAGTATTGCACTTATAGGAAACTATTACTCCGTTTAACGGATAGTTAAAAAAAAAAAAAAAAAGGGCCATGGCAACGGTTAGGACAGGAAAGAGCTGGAATCTTTGACCAGTTGGCTGATGGTAGTATAATTGAAAACACATGTTGTGTTATTTCTAAGGATGAAGTGAGGATCGGAGGGCTGAAGCTACTGCTGGTGCTGTTCATTGCCTGAAGCTGCAATAATGATTGGATGTAGTATAAAATCCAGTAGTATTTCCACACACTAACGTACTGTGTGACGATACCCCCCCCACCCCCCCACCCCCCCCCCCCCCCCTGTTTTTTTCCACAGGGTATGATCATAAAGAACATGTCCTTCAAGGTTGGGCAGACCCTGACTGTTGTTGGAGTCCCCAAGCCTGATGCTACAAAGTAAGTACAAACGACAGAAGTGGCTGAGGCCAATGAGACATCTTCTGTGTTTCCTTCCTATTCTTCTTCTTCTACTTTCTGTACTTGTTCAATTTTCCCTGTGAAATTAACTCGAGGGCCAGTCTTTACGGTATGTACTCTCAAACAGAGCTGGAGGTGGAAACTGTAATCAGTTACAATCAGTGACTACTCTAAACGTCCATTCGGTAATGTGGGCTTGATGAAGATAATGGTTAGCAGATGAGAAGAGCACCCACGCTCCTGCTGAGGTTGTCCCAATAGTTTGTGTGCACTGTCTTCTTACACATTTTAAATACAAGCAGCCATTTAGACAAGTAATACATCTTTTTGTTTTCTTCTCTGCCATAGTTTTGCATTAAATGTTGGCCCTGATGAGAAGGAGATCACGATGCATATCAACCCTCGTTTCAACGCCCACGGAGACGAGAATGCTGTGGTCTGCAACTCTTACCAGAAAGGCAGCTGGTGCGAGGAGTACCGTGAGGGAGGCTTTCCTTTCCACCAGGGAGAGGAGTTCAAGGTGGGAGCTCCTCTGTGTGTGTGTGTGTGTGTGTGTGTGTGTGTGTGTGTGTGTGTGTGTGTGTGTGTGTGTGTCTGGAGGTACGTGCTATGCCTCTCTCTGTCTGTTAGGGACCTCTGTTCGTAAATGTGTCACTGTACCTCTGATCACTTTAATTATTTGAGCATCAATTTATGGACTTACAGAGATCTGTGAGAGCTTTATCTATCTGTTGTTTTCCATCAGATCGGGTATTTACTTTGATAGCATGCAGCTCACTCTCTCTCTCTTGCTCACATCCCACCGTTCTAGATCATCATTGAATTCACCCCGACAGAGTTCCAGGTGACTTTATCAGATGGCTCCCAGATCCACTTCCCCAACCGCATGGGTGCAGAGAAATACTCGTGCTTCAGCATCGATGGGGAGGTTCGCGTCACGAGCTTCGAGATCAAGTAAACCTCCACCCTCCCTGGGATTTTGGATTGAAATTCATTTTTTTTCAATTAGTGTAGCATCAGGTCACATATATAGCCCCGGCTTTTAAGGTCTCACATGTCATGTGGTATCAGTAGTGCCTTACGTGTTTATCATACAATGTACTGTGCAAGGATTTAGCTTGTTGACATGTGTGGATGGAAGCAGACAAAAAGACAGACATGTACAGGGTTCTACATGTTCTTCAAGGTGCTTGGAAATTCGCCACGCTTTCTTGTTTCCCCTCCCAGACATTCCAGATTTATAACTGAGCGTAAAGCTTGCCTTGACAACATGTATTAAAGCACGGACTTGATGAACATGGACTTTTGTGACTCCTTCAACAAGCAAAGATACTGTTATAATATTTGTGAAACACAGTTACTGCTGCACTCTATCATTTAAGACCACTGTGGTGAAACCGTCACACCGACTGGCTATGAACTGATGCGCAACGATTACTCATCATTCATAAGAAGACGGTAATGTTTTAGATTCATAATTAGTATCAACATTGACTGGGACTACATCCCACCTCCTATCAAAGAGCAGTCTTCATCAGGATAGAGGAGCTTATGAAGGCAGACTGGAGCTGTTTGTCCGTGAGGGATGAGTTCACGGTTTCCCTGCTATGAATTCCTTTGACCAGCAGATGTTCACAGCGAACAGGACATGCATCCTCAAGCTATAAACACAATTTCATCACAGTTTGGATGGAAATAGATTCTGTTTCTGTACCTCACAAAAGTCAAATGAATGAAATAAATTAAAACGTAAGCCATGTTAGCCAGAAGATGGCGCCGTTGCTATATGAATGCAATTCACTGAAAGACGTTGGGGAAAATGTCTCAGTTCACACATTTGTTCCAACATTAAAGTGACAATTTCACAGGGTGGAATTCACAGAGAAATCGTTTGTGCACATGCAGAAGTTGTCTGACCACTTTCTCTGCCATCAGCATGCTGCCAACGTAGGATTCCATATTGATTTGACCTTTTTCATTCATTTTTGACCGTCTTAAAATGACACAGATGTACAACATTAAAAGAAGCCGAAATGACTTCCTGTGATCTTGCAACGACGGTCCGACTGAAGCCTGTGAAGAAGAAAGTGAAGCGATATCTTAAACAAACATCCTACCATCTGACAGCTCTGTCTATCTCTGGCTGACCAGCACAACGTGTCCGACATGCATGGGATGGCACAGAGATGGACATGAAACTCTGATCAAGGGCATAAATCTCTGCAGTCCTTTCAACCAGACACCCTTTTATGTGTGTGTGTGTGTGTGTGTGTGTGTGTGTGTGTGCGTGTGTGTGTGTGTGTGTGTCTTTGAGAGACTCGCAAGTATCATCATAATCGAATCTGATGTAACAGAGGGCAATGTGTGTGAGGCTGATTTTGGGAGAGATGGATGGAAAAGAGGAGGTGAAGAACAGGTTCCCATGCTCTGATCCTTCCAGACAAAGGCTGAGGGAATCATGCAGGATGACATTTCCCTTTCTTCTGTTTGTCAGGACCCATTAACAGCAGTGACACATGAGTGTGTCTGTGGCTTTGATGCTTATGGTCAGTCTGACATGCAGGTTTCTCCAAGACACTCAGGTGTGTGTGTGTGTGTGTGTGTGAGAGATAGAGAGGTTATCAGTGCTCTGAAGCTACCCAGCAGTGTCAAAGGTGCTCTCTCTGGAGGAGGAGGAGGAGGAGGAGGAGGAGGAGGAAGAGAAAGAGGAGGAGGAGATCTGGTTGCCATGATGACCACAATTCAGTCCCTCTCCTCTTTTTTTATTCTCCACTCCCTGTATCTCTTTCTGTCTCACTCATGCTTCCCCCCCCCCTTCTTCTCTTCTCCTCAATTCTTTACCTCAAACAAATCTGCTTTTCTTTCTGCTTTTCTTTCTCTTTTCAACATCTTTCCCTTTCCTCCATCTTCCCCTGCTGGTTCTTTTCTTCCTCTCTGCCTCTCTCTGACAACTCGTCTCTCTCATGCTCCCTCTCTCTCTCTCAGTCATCCCTCAGCTGTAAACCCATCCCTCTTCCCGCACTCTTAATTGGAAATAACCCATTTGAACACTTCCCCTCTTCATTATGTTGTGGCAGACGAGATCAATATCCAGGGCTGTGTTGTTAGCGTACTAGTGCGTTTGTGCTCGTTCTGCATCCACTCAGATCACTTGAGCGAGGCTCGATACTCACCTCTACCCCTGACTCCTCTGTTCACTGTGCTCATACTGATAATAAAACAAGGTGGTGTGCATGAACCAGTGAATGTCAAAGGAGGGGAGCGACACAAACCTGTGCTCCACTGTTTCACATGCTTACATGGGCTCCGTCCTACTGTGATTCAGTGTGTGTGTGTGTGTGTGTGTGTGTGCTGTTTGTTTAGACACTGGCATGCCTATGTGAAGAACAACCCTCCAGCCCTTCCACACACATCCAATCAATCACGTTTGGGCTTTGATTCACACATTCAAATCAACTGGCTCATATATGCCCTGGAGAAACACACATACACACACACATGTTTGTGTGGGATTTCAGCAGGCAGACAGCAGGCGTATGCTGTGCTGTCAGTCCTCTAAATCTATTTCCTGTGATGAGCACTGCGGATGTTTAACACATGTGTGTCCTTTACCTGTGCCGTGCCACTTAATCCGTGTGTGTGAATAAATGTGCTGGAATGTGTGGAATGGAATGATTCACCTCAGCTTACATAAAACCTTTGTCTATATTTAGCGCCAGCATGACTCCAGATTCCTGCACCGGAGCTATCAGCCACACATTGAGAGGCGCGTGGGCCCGCCCTGAGCTGACTGCGGTCCTGGATTCATGTTCTGCGTGGCCACCTCATGAGGTTTTATCTGAGCAACATGAATACATAACCTGTTGGGTACAGCATGAAAGTGTTACCCCGGGGAGTTTGGATGAAGATTGGTGTTTATATATATATGTGTAAAGAAACCATGAAATGAAAACAAAGATGCATAACTGTGCAGAAGAAGACAGATATGTGGGTGGGCTTGTGTGAGTTGTCCCCAAAGAGAACTGAAAATCAAGTCCCAAACAGAAAGGCAAGCAGTACAAACAACAACAACAAAAGACAAACACATACATTACATGTGAGTTGCCTGTGTGTGGAGATGGAGGTGGGTAAGGGTTGTATGCTCATGATCAGACAAATAGGTCTGCAGAGATGTTTGGTTTGTTAAGATCAGAATGAGTAGTGTGGTGGTGGATGATTAGATTGTGCAACATGACATTAAATCAAGAGAGGATAAATAGAGTCAAACAAACAGACATTTTGTGGACACAGAGAGACTGTGTGGACAGGTTCTACTGGGACACAGAGAGACTGTGTGGACAGGTTCTACTGGGACACAGAGAGAGACTGTGTGGACAGGTTCTACTGGGACACAGAGAGACTGCGTGGACAGGTTCTACTGGGACACAGAGAGACTGTGTGGACTGGTTCTACTGGGACAGAGAGACTGAGAATGGACGAGCATAGAAGTGTAACGTGGAGCACATTGAGGAGGACAAAACTCGTGGCAGGATGACGTTCAGACAGGTGAGTAAAACAACTGGCGGTGCGATAATCGTAACTCACGGACCTCAGCTGTTTTGTGTGTTGCTCTTTTTTGTTTTGAAGTGTGAGTCTGTGGGCAGTTTATATCCTCTCTACATCTCTGTGTTGGAGTGGCAGGTTATTTTATTGATGTATCAGCTTAATAATATTGCAACCGCCGTCCTCAGCACGTTTTGTTTACGGTCGTGCATTTTTGTTTAATTCTTCACTGCACCACTTGACTGTGCAATGTTTTGTTGTGCATTCATAATATCTTCCGGTTATTACGATAATGATGACGAATGTTCTGCTCAGAGCAGTTCCGCACATGCAACTTGATATTCACAATGGCATGACTGGCATTAATATTCTCTGGTTGTGCACTGCGGCTGCTACAACCTGAGCTGAGCTGTGTGACCCCGACACAAAGCTTGATTCTCAGACAAGAAGTACCAAATAAAATGTTGATCTATAAATATCTGTCAGAGGGAGAGAGCTCTATTGCACACTGAGTGAGTGAAATAGGTGAGGCACATAGAGCGTTTCCATTTACATCATCACTGAACATGCAATGTGTGAATTTCATTTTTGGGGATTCAAGTTGAGCAGTTAATGTGCAATCTCTGTGTCTGCATAAACATACTGTACTGTGTGTGTGTGAGTGTGTGTGTGTGTGTGTGTGTGTGACAGAGACAGCGAGGGAGACCGCTACTATGATGCAGAGTTAATTGCCTATGACCTCCAAGCAGATTTGTCATGCACCTCACACACCTTGTGTGCAAGTCACTCACCTTGTTCTCTCCTGGGCTGGAATGAAGCTCATCGCTGTAAAACCCCAACTTAAAGCACAGCAACATCAGCACCGCTGGTTTGATGCTGCAGGCATATAAACTGAGAATATGTGAATATCTTGCATATCTGAAATCCGTATTACCAGATGTTCAATTCCAAAATGTCAAACTCTTTTGACATTGCAGGGTGAAGGTGACTGTTTGCTCTTGTTTTGCTTGATTCCAACCTTCATGGCGTGTGGCATAAAGAACAGACCTGCAGGCTTATACGGTAAACACAGCGATAGACTTGCATTTACTGAGCATTTAGAATTTTGATCTTTCACCTCTGAAGATTAACTTTTCTTAAATGTACCAGTTTTTCACAGCACATCGACTTATCTGCCAGCGTCCCCTGTTGATGCCTGAGGCACGTTCACTCCTTTTACAAAGTCACTTTGGGTAAATGTGTCCACTAAATCCCTAAATTCTAAATTGAATTTGGGCCAGAGACCGTGCAGCATAGAAATAATGGTTTTCTAAGTCAAGCCTCCATTGCAATACATTGATCTACCTCCATGTGCAATCCAATGGGAGCATACATGTACCTCCTAGAGAGCATGCAGCGAGTCATATTCAGGACACGCCTTCATAAATCAAATGCCAAGTTCTCCCGAAAACAGAATTTTCATTTAATGGCCCCATAAACTTGCACAGCACAGTCTCAATGCTATATTTCTGACCACCTCCTGATAGCAGTGAATTAAGATGCATATCTATTATAGTGTCCAACAGCAAACTTGATGCTGAAGAGAGTTACATTTATCAGTGTTTCTTTAAATGTTGGTACTCACAGTCACCAAACACTGGGAGTTTTGATGTACCCTCACCATCAAGTAAATCGTGGGAGTTTCGATGATTCATATTTGAAAAGCAACAACACACTCCTCATCCATGCAGGGGAAACGGGTTCTCCTCATTCTAACAGTTCAGGAATAAAAGAAAATGCCTCCAGAAACTGTTTTGTTGTTGTTGTCTTCAGACGTTGTGAGAACAGAGCTGTCAAATGAAACATTGTTCTAAATGACAAAACTACGGTGACGGAGCTGACAAGAAAGGCATTGTGATGGTGGGTGTGCATCGGTGATAAATGAAGCAGTGTTAATCGAGATAGCCCCCTTAGTTAGTTTCCTCACCATCGACTGTAAACACTGGGAGAGTTTCAAGCTGAACGTTCTTTGACATCCTCTCGCCCATCTGTTTAGTCCGAAGTTGGCTCGCTTTGTCGAGCAGCTTGCATGAAGATGCTTTCCGTTATCGTCTCCCAGTTGCTTTCATTCGTTTAAGTCGCGTCCATCCTCTTGTATTATTATATTCATGATAGCGAGTGTGTATTTAGGTGCAGCGAGCGTATATGACAGACTCCTGTGTTCCTGTGAAACAAGCTGTGAGATGATTTGTATCGAGTACGTGAGGAAATTTAGTTTTTATTTGTAGCACTTTTTCGATGATTCTCTAAATAAAAAAAAGACAGGAAAATCTCATTATGGACGCCAAATAAATTGGCAGAACTTCTTCCATAGTCTTTTATTATTTTATATCTGCAGTACACCTTTGGACCACATGAGGGAGCCTGAATGTTGGTATTGTTCTAAAACAAAAACTTGTAACAGTGATGCTAGCTTACTTTCTGTTTGTTATGATGAGAGGAAATCAGTGGCGGCTGGTCAATAGAGGGCCATGGGGCATGGCCCCACCATGAGCCACACAAAAAAAAAGAAAGAAAAATTATAATAATCATAAATTATATAAATTGTCAATATTTGTGTTTTTGAACGATGGAATGTACCCAGTAATGTGTGTAAAGTATGATATCTGCGCAAAATATATGCTTTTCCTGCTCGTGCTCTCTGCCTGTGTGCTCTCTGCTCGTGCTCTCTGTCTGTGTGCACGACACTCTGAGAACGCGCAGCTTGGAGGGCCTGATCGTTTTGGCCCAATTGCTGATTCAAGATATAAATGAGTGACATACAATTGAGCCAATCAGCGCCCTCAAATAGATTCAGCTGTGGGCCAGAACGATCAGGCCCCCCTCGCTGCGCGTTCTCGTCAGGAGAAGTCTCTACAGGCGCCCGCCCCAGCGCGAGCACTCCTCCAACCCCCGTTTGAGAGGAGAACTTTGGCGGAGATTCTGCAGCCAAAGAGCTGATATCAGATCAGCCTGACCTCACAATCAGACAGCAGACTCGCGGGAAAGGGAAGCAGTACATGCGAAGCTTCTGTACTAGCTGTACACCAGACAGGTTTGGCTAGCTGGATGACGTCATGCTAATAATTTATTTAGCTTTTTAAAACAACGGGGACGGATCCAGCACAGACAGTTACGGGAGTGAGGGATGAGGAGGTAAGGAAACATGAGAACACCAGGGTAGGGAGTGAGGGATGAGGAGGTAAGGAAACATGAGAACACCAGGACACACATGAGAACTCTGTCAAGCTACATATTATGCAAAGTGAACATCTTTTCTTCTACATATTGTCCTCAGTCTCATCTGCTTAACTTGGTCATGGAGGCATCAACATGTAATAGAGATGTTAAATTAACAGTGAAAACTCATCATAGCTTAATTTAACATCAGTATTCATAATTACACTTCATGTTTACTTCTCCTGATCTTTACCTCCTATAACAAGGTCCATAGGGGCATCTCAATAAATGAACATGTTATATTATATTATATAAGTGTTATTTACTGATTGTTTTCGTGTTGGAATACATGTTAAATATTTAACTGCCAAGTAATAATGCGTGTTTGATACTTACATTTTTTTTGCATGAAATCATACTGGGATGTTTGCTGAAATTGATAGGATGGCCCTACCTAGAACATGTTCCACCAGCCGCCACTGGAGGAAATGAAAAGAATGAAATAGCCTGTGATCTGCAGCAAAATGTGTTTTTTTTGTTCTCATTTAGTATTAAACGTGATTTTGTTTTTTAAAACGAAGTTGTGATTCACGAATATCTCTTTACAATGACAGGTTAACCAATCGAAGACAATACAAAGTGATGTGCAATGGCAGTACAAATGGTCGAGTGGAACATTCTTTCATGCACAAATTTGCTCTTCTCATGATTTATAGATCAGGCCTATTGTGAACTGGGTCACTGTGGTTTGCCATTTTAAAAAAGTGGGTCTCCGAAAAAAGTTTGGGAAACAGGGATCTAAATGTGTATTCTTCATACCCCTGTTCAATCCTCTCTCTGGGTCAGCATGTGCTTTTTAAAATAAAATATCCTCTTCTTTCGATAGTTTGTGGTCACTGAGTCTATATTTGGTCAGGACCTGTCTTTGTGTGTTACTTCCGACAGAATGGACATACACGGCTATCTGATAATCGTCTTTTAAGTTCAGGCAGCGGAGATGACTGTCGTATTTTTGTATGTTCTCGATTGTACATCTCCCTCCTCTATGCCTTCCCCCCTCACTGAACTCATCTCTTCCTTCATCCGCTCTGTCGCCGCCACCTTTCTCTCTCTCACCCTCCATCTACCGCCGTCTCTGAAGAAATGTGCCCCCATAATCGATCCCCCCCCTTTTTTTTCTCAGGGTTTGCGCACACTCGACCCCTCAGGAAGGCTGAGTCAGGTGTGACCACCATGGTGAAGAACTTCCTGGGGTTAGACATCAACACACAAACAAATCCAATCTCTTCACCGTATAGCACGCATTCCCCCGGCTTCCCGTTCAGATATGCTTTTTCATATCTTGCCTGACTCTTGCCTCCCGCACCGTGGTCACCGTCCTATCTCGGCCCGGTGTGTGTGTGTGTGTGCGTACACGTGCACGTCTGTGCGTGTGCTTGTTCATGTGTGTTAGGCTTGTTCAGGTCCCTGCACTGTTCAAATGATATGCATGCTGTCAATCTGAATCAGTGTGTCGTGGCTCTCCATTCACCCACACAGGGAGTGTGTATGCATAATATTGGGGCATAAGAACACACATACACACACACACACACACACACATGTGCACAGTATTGCTTAGAAATACACAGGATAAAATGATATTGTGTGTGTTTGTGCAATGGCTATCAAGTGTGACATGTTTTACAGGTGGGGGCAGATAAATCTCGCTCCTTCTTTACTTATGTCTGTTCCCCCTCGTCCTCATCCTTTCTATTTTTTATTTTTTTGTTCATGTCTCAACCGAACGCCCCCCCCCCCCCCCCCCCCCTCACTCCCACCTTTGCCCACCTCCACCCTCAAACCTTAGTGGCCTCCGCTGTGCTCCACTTGCTACTTTTCTTGCATGTCTCTCTGAATGTTCAGGATCGATAAGAGCCAACTGCGTAATAGAATTAGGCTCGAATGGAAAGTACAAACTAGCTTTCTATTTACTAAATCCCTCCAGGGGGGTTCTGGGTAGGTAAAGAGCAGACTGTGAAATGAGACTGCAGCCGAAGACGTACGTGTAAGGTTGTGTGTGAGTGTGTGTACGTGTATGTGCGTGTTTGTCCGTGAGGGGAAGGGACATACTGTAAATAGACTGGAAATCAAGTTAAATTGGTTTAACCCTCCTGTTACCTTCAAATTTACTGACATCTTTTACTATTGGGGTCAATTTGACCCCAGCAATTTCAACCTCCAGACAATGATCATAATTCAAATTTTTCTCCAAGTTTATGAATTAGGAACTTTTTGCTTGTTTGTTGACTACCTAAATAGCGCATTAAATTTAAAAAAAAAAGACACCCACCCCCTTAAACATCCGGGAATACCTGTTAAGCGACTATGGAGAAATATGCAGATCAGAATAAAATCTCACTGATTGACATATCATTTAAAATAGATAATTAGTTGGTGTTTTAATGGCTTTATATTCTCTCTAAGTACATAGGAGACGACAGTGGCTTTGTCAGTAAAGGCAAAAGTTGAGGATGTTACCTTCCTGTTCATCAAAAGCAGCTCAGTGGGAAGCTCCGGCTTGTTTTTTCTCACTGTCCCCAACATGGTAATCTTCCTTTTGAGAAGTTCTTCACCCAGGGCGTACGATGTGAAAAAATGTTGAAGGAGTATTGGCAACAATATACAACTTCATAATGTTGGTATAAGGTAATGAAATATTAATGAAACAAACCACTTTTACACTCAAATTATTATAATTCAGCTGGAGCTTCATGGGAAGCAATTCAAATGATGCAATTCGAAATATGTTTTCGTTATATGAACATTTTAAGATAAGGAAATGACTGTATGACTCTTATGTTCACCTTTTCCTTTTTCTAAACTTTTTTATCTGACCTTTTGGTTCTTCTTCCTCCTTTTGTATTCTCTTCTTTACTCCTCTCCTCTTAATTCTGTACTTTTCCCGTCATTAACCCCTCTCTCTCTCTCTCTCTCTCTCTCTCTCTCTCTCTCTCTCTCTCTCTCTCTCCTCTTACCCTTCTTTCCTCTCTGCCTGTCATTTTCTCAAGTGACATTGAAAGAGTAACATGAGCCTCAGCGTGGCCTAGACATGACTGATGTGAAACACATAGACATTCAAGGGCTTATCCACTAAAGGGTGAACACTTGTCCAGTCAACTGCGACTCTGAATGTTTCATAAGAACAGGGGGGGGGGGGGCACAGTTGTGGTTTCACATGTCTGTGTGTGTGTGTGTGTGTGTGTGTGTGTTGTGCAGAGAGGGGAAAAAACTGGCAAGTGCTTCACATGAGACATAAAAGACACATGTCATGTCACATGAGATGACATCAATAGATGTTGTGTACATGCTGACAACTAAAGACTAAACGTCTGCAGTCCTCAAACTGAACTAGACAATACAGTTTGCCTAAAAATGTCTTATTCAGCATTCATTTGTACTTGGCTCAACCATCTCGCTTCTGGTTGCAAAGAACCAAGATGGCAACGGCCAAACACCAAGATAGCGACTGACATAATGCCAAAGTTGAGGCTTATTAACAACAGTCCTCAAACCACTGGGTAGTGGTTTGTGGTTTGAGCCTGTGGCCCTAAGCACTTTCCTCCACATCCCTCCATGCTTCAGGTACCAGGACTCTCCCTTATCTCTACAGAGAGAGGTAGAACACATAGTTTCACACATACACACAGCCACGAACGAAAACACGCGCACACACACACTCACACACACTCACACACACCTTGGGAGCCTATCTCTTCCCAGCAGCCCTTGGGGCTGTGTTCAACTGGCATCTCTGTAGCAACCTTTATCAATGCGGTCATTCAAACTGACATACCGTGATTTAAACAAAGTTTTGGATGTTTTATTTATCCTGCCAGACTCTAAAAACACATTTTACCTCAAAGCAAACCACCTGCACTGTATTAGTTCTGCTGGAGGTTGCCCTTTTGGATTCAACGTCAATGGGCCATAAGCCCAGGAGGGGTTTAAGTGAGTCTAAATCCCTTGACATTAAAGCTAAGCATACATGATGGCTGGGAAAAACTTGTTACATTTAGATGCCAAAAAACAAAGTCAGAATACTTCTGCAGTGTCCCTCAGTAAGTGTCCGTCGTGTGAGTATTTTGTCCTGGCTGAGCAATGCTTTTATTCAGCATCAATCCTCTTCACTGCTGTCATATTCATCTTATAAACATTACATGTAGGCAATGCAAAAATGATGATCTTCACTGCTGCTGTTAATGTAAAAAACCTCTGATGTTCACTTTAGCAGGTTGTACTAATGTTTTCGTTTTTTTTACTGATAAGACCACCACGTTGTGTTACTTCCCTCTCCATATTTACGGTCTTATTGCTTTGCTTCGTAGTGATGCACTTTACTTGATGGGAGGAGATTTGATGTGACGTGGTGTTCCCACGATGTCATGCAATACAAAACATGATGTGGACATTTTCATCGGCACATTGTTTTCAGTCATTCCCACACTGTTTGGTAACGAATACAACCTAATGAGTGCAGCAATGCCAACGTGTCTCCTGCCCAAACATTTCAGCAGCAGTAACACCGAGTCAGTGACTTATCCAGTGTTAACAATATCCAATGGAGACTAAAAAAAGACAAGTTTGAAAGCTCATTGGTCATTAAAACACAAAGGGTACCTATAGCTTTGTTATTTCTTTGTTCTGCATGCTCATTTCCTGACCCAAGCATTGTGTTTCCTCATAACTACCAACCCACACAAAGCACACAGTCAGCAAATAAAACCCCCTCATTTCCAACTGTGCTCCCTAAACCTCAATTATTCACAACTTATGAATAACGCACTTTACCTCAAGCTGGCAAGTGGGGATATTTTTGCACATGCCGTCTTGAATTAGTCATAACCACACAATGGCAAAACATACAATTTTCATGCCAGCCCTTTTTGTGTGCAGGTTATAAACGTGCCATAATAAGTATTTTGCTGTCGATACACATAGGGACTGTCTAAAATGAACCCGCAAGCCTCAGCTTCAAAGCTGCTTTTAGTGTGACTGACCTGGCATGTGAAGGAATGTAGTCATGTTTAATTGATCTGAAATCTCTGCAGCTCTCCCTCTTCGTATTGCGTGGTTCAGTCTAATGAGTGAAAAACAATGCAACACATTTTGAGCACTTCAGACCTAAAGGGACAGTTAAACCCGAAAGAAAAAGTACATTTTTTTCATCTTACCTGTAGTGCTATTTATATATATAGATCTCAGTGTTTTTGTGTGAGTTGCCATTTTGGAGATATCGGCCGTAGAGATGGTGAGGAGTCATGGAGGAGCTCATCGTTCCCACATGAAACTGATCACAAGGTCTGTTGATTGTCTTGATTGTGTTTAAGACATTCTGTAAACACTGTGACACGGCATGGAACATCCTTAATCAATCTGTCGCTATGAACTTCATTTAGAAAAATGAATCACCATCAAATTAGCTGCAACAGCCCCTTTTTAATTGTTGCACATTATGTTATGCCTGATTAGATGGGTGGAATTAAGATGTGTCCCTCCCATGAAGTCATGGGGTCGAAGACATGATATGTTAATGCTCATTAATGAGGACCACTCAGACTATTTGGGGGGGGGGGGGGGGGGGGGGGAATAACGTTGCAGCAAAAAAATAAAATAAAGATTGACACTTGTTGTCATTATATTTTAGTGGTTAAAAGAAGGTGCTACAGTTTTGAGGTGTCTCTCAAGTTTGTTAGAACATGTTGACCAAGTGCTCTGAGGCCTCTGGAGGAGGTTTAGGCAGATTGATGGAGCGAGTAATGGCCTTTTTATGTGAGTCTTGAAAACAGAGTATTTTCAGCGCGCTGGACAGCGCCGACAGGGCCCTGCTCGCTCGTTAGCTGACCATGGTGCTGAAAGAATATGAAGTACGGCACTGAATACACAGTGTACACTTTCTATACTGTGTGTGTGCGTGTGTGTGCGTGCGTGTGTGTAGTCATGCCCCCTCGTCCAAATAAGATTTAGTTCTCCTTTTCATCTGCATTAAGCACTTGAGGCGTCTCTGTCTCTCTCTTCTCTCTTTCTCTCTCTCCCCAAGTCTTGACTCCACTCTAGACAGTATGCTATCTTATCACATGCCAATGCATCATAACCACCCACTTGCCAATATGATCCGCCGTGCTCTTCGTCCGGTGCGCCCCCTCCGCCGCCCCGCGTGGTGTTTGAATCGAAGTTGTCCACGCGTGAGTCTTTCGCTTCCACGCTGCGGATGGTGCGTCCGCTTGTCCGATCTCATGACGACATGACACGTTCAACCAGATTATCCACCGCTGTGTGCGTGTCTGGGCTATTTATGTGCGCGTACTGATGCCACGTTTGCCCTGTGCCTCCAATCACAATGCTGGTGTGAACTGATTATGAGGATATAATAAGCATGCCTCATCAAATATTTAATCTGCCATACACCATTTCCCTTCAGACTGCCATCCACGCACGCCACAAACATGTACCCGCGCACCGCACACTCGACGCGGAGTCCAGCTCCGCTTCCTCTCCTTTCCCCGTCTATAGTGTAACACTCAATCTCAATTCAATTCAATTTAGGGAGTGATTTACTGCTGTAACCCAAGCACTGTCCAGATGGGACTAAATAAATCAGTGTTCGCTATATATAATGAGGAGCATGCCCCCAAATCAGCAGTGCATTATCTTCATTCAGGAGCTTATTGTTGCCCGTTTCATAAATCTCTCTCTCTCTCTCTCTCTCTCTCTCTCTCTCTCTCTCTCTCTCTCCCCCTCTCTCACACTCAGAACTCTTCGCTGAGAATTCAACCACAAGAACAGGTTTTGACGCGCTGGAGATAAATGAATAAACCCATGGAGCGTGGGAATACTTTAAAAAGATCAACTTTTTCGGAGCATCTGATCTTTTGAAGTGGAGGACGTTTTTAAACATTTGTTTTTTTCACGCATGCATTTGTCAGAAGCCATCCTTGGGTAAGCCTTCATGGGATATTTTGGATGAAGAGGCTGGCTTGACAGAGGCGCCCCTCGCGTGTTCGCGTGTTCCACCGGGAGGAGGACATGGGCGCACGATGAAGTGAAGCCTCATAGAAAATGTTGTATTTTTGTCCGCAGGTGATTAACTGTTGCAATTGGGTGTGAATACAGGCACGCCTTTTGGATACAGCGTCTGGGAATAACAAGTTCAGCTCTGAAATTGGTGTCGGAATGGTTTGAGGAGAAGTGAAATGTTCTTCGTGCCAATTTGGAAATGGAAAAAAAGAAGAGACGTTGTTAGAACATGCTAGATCGGACAGATATTTTGCTGTTGCTGAGTGGGATTTTTTTTTTTGAAGCGTGCTCAGTCAACGTGACCGTGGTTAAAAAAAGTGTTCCCAAATTCCTTAGCACATTCAGCTTAAAGTGGAACTCAACGCATTGGTTATCTTTGACATCTACCGGCACGTTTAGGAACCCCTAAATAAAGTTAGCGGGTGAAAAACACTGAGAAGTACCGTCTAATTGTTTTCTTGGCTTTCTGGAAATGTGAGTCCAGTGGAGACGAGCGCGCACCACACAGAGTCGCCAAGGCTGCAACGCACACAACCCAATCTTCCATCGGGGAACCGGGCTTTGCGCCGCAGCATCGCGACGACGTCCTCGCTTTTTCTCGCCGTAATGCCTCCTTTTGCACCGATTCCATAAATGGCCAGTGGATAGTGATTTCCCATGGTTCACACCGGCCAGGTGTCTCAGAGAAGGCGAGACCTCCGCAGTTTTGTTCAGTAAATCCTGGACACACCTTTTTTAATGTCAGTCAAGGTAAGTTTGGCCTATTTCCACTTCTAGTCTTTCAAAGGAACGCTGACTTGAGAGCGCTCGGATGAGGCAGAGTTGTTGCTTGTTTATTGGACCTGTAGCCTCACTGATCCGACAAGTGATCCTTTTTTCTTGTTCTTTTTTTTGGCATTTTTCTCTTCAGATTTCTGCAAAGAGCGTGACATCCTCTTTGAGAACAATGTGAATTGTGAATGCTTAGACGGAAATTCAATTGTAGATTTTGCAACAGTCAGGCCACAGTGTTTCTGTATTTCAGGGACAGTCTGCAATACCTTGAACATGTTCATTATTAAATGGACTCTGTCTACTGTAATCAAGATTATGATTCACTGAATTATCTTATTTTCCTCATGACAACACGTTTTCCTTTCTGGTCAACTATTAACACAACGCCAGTTAAATATGTTTTGCTCTCAAATCCTCGACGCTGTCCATGGTGCTGAACAGTATTCTGTCACATGCACAGAAAGTTGATGGCCTTCTATATTATTTCGCAATACTCCATCATTACACCAGAATCAGCACTGACAAAATGTGATGTTGGCGACCTCACTGCTGACCTTTTTTGAAACTTTCAATGAAAATATGCCTTTATGACAGTGGTGCAAACATCGGATCAGACGGACCATGATCTCACTGGAGTGACCGCCCCCTCTCTCCTCTCCTTGCAGCTGATGTCATTTTTATTTGACGCTTTGACAAAATAGTCCTTGTTACATTTATGACTATAATGGATATTGAATGAAAAACAACTAAAAAAATAGATGTCGTAGATCCAAGTGCTGGATGATGCTTTCATATAATTCGTTTTTTTCATTCAAGCACAATAGTTTAAGGGTAAAGGGACATTTGTTGTTGCATATTTATGGTCTGACTGATTTTGACTCCCTACCAGTGGTTGCTTGTAATTTGTCTAGAAATGTAAGCTCACTCTCCTGCTGCACCCATTGTAAGTGACTCCGCATAAAACTGCCATCTTAAAGTCAACAACATAAGATAATTAGATTGCATTCACAGACACCCACATTGCCTCTTTATTAGTCCCAGTTGAAGAGAACTAGACCTCCAATATGCCGTCCCAAACTGAATGTTATTGTCAATGCTGATAATGAACGAATTTCTGCTAATGCTGAGGCCACTCTTAATAAGGCCGTACAACAATGAAATGCCCTGTGGCTGCCTAATGAGAAGCAGCTGGCTGTTGTTTGAGGTGAACTCTGATCCTTGGAACAAAGCATCAATACGCCTGATCATTCATATCCATCCCCCTTCCTTCCCTTCTATTGATCTTAGCTTTTGACAGTGGCGTCTAACCCCCGGCTCCTGTATACAGCAGGTCTTATGTTGAGGGGTACAAAGAGCTTTTCTGTCCAATCCAATCATGTTTGTTTCTATCAACTCTGAAAATGACTCGCTACTTCAATATGTATGGAAATAGTTTTAATCTCCTGTGTTGGATACAAACTGTAAGGGACGTTATTGTATCAGTGACTCCAGTGTCTTATTCTGGAAGAGTGCCACTCCATACACTCTGACATTCACAGGATGGGTGTTCGGCATGGCTCGTGTCCTTGAGTCTGTCTTGCAGCTATTGTAGGGTCAGGATCTTTGGCAGCCGTAAACAGGAAGTTAACAAATTATCTGCTGTTGTTAAGAGCAAACACTGCAGGGAGAAATGCGAAAGAATCCTCAGAATAAAAATGAGGAGGAGCAACTTGACATGTCCTTTATAGACCATGGGTCAAGGTGCTCTCGCAGTTTAGGAAGCCACTCGCATATTTATATCTTCTTTCGCACTTTCCCAGACAAACACACTCACATGCACATAAAAGCACAGTCACAGTCGGACGTCAGGTCCGGCCCGTGTGAGATCCAGTATTGTGGCTCACCATAGGGGGCAGAGAGAGGGAATTTATAGTTCTTTTGTAGCAGCCGTTTACAATGACCTGAAAGTAACAGGGGGGTGGCACAAATAGAGAGAAAGGGTGAGTGTATAAAAACATCGGATGGAACGAAAAGCCGAAGAGAGAACAAGTCGGAGAGATGGGAAGACAAGGTGACCGGGGGATAAAAATAATTGAAAAACTAAAACAGAAAAGACATGAAGCAAAGCAGGGAGCGAAAGGGAAGTGAAAAGGTGTAAAGATCGAGCCAGACGCTATGACAGACGGAGAGAAAGGGAAGAAGAGATGGAAAGGACAAAGGGCTGGAGGGAGCACAGAGAGAGAGAGAGCGAGAGGGACAGCAAGCGGGAAGGGAGTGGGTCTGCAGTGAATGCTGGTATTATTCAGTTAGGTGAAACGATCGGTTTATGCTCGACAACTGTCTGGTGAGGGCAGCCACATACTGCGCCTTGAGAGCCTCCTGTGAAGGCCAGAGAGAGAGAGAGAGAGAGAGAGAGAGAGTGAGAGACGTGGAGGGAGGCAGGGAGCAAGAGCAGAGAAGAGGTTTGGTAGCTGTGACTGTCGATATTCTATGATGGTGAACAAAGAAAGAGGAAATGTGATTGGTGGAGGGACAAACACCAGCAGAGAGAGTACAGTCAGACATGACACGAAAAGAGAAGCATGAATTGCAAGAGAGACAAGCAAAAATGAGAGAAACTGACAAGATAACACATCTGCATCTTAGTTTTTCCAGTTTGTCTTTAGCTTCATTGATATTATGAGAATTTATCTTTAAGTAAAGCCAAAGGGTAGTTTAAACAATGCTCGGAGGCTTCTCATTGGCCTGCTTGAAGTGTGAGCATCATACATCGGGTGGTCTGGACTTCAGACGTACTCCTTCTTTCTCCATGTGTGTGTGTGGTTGTGTGTGTGTGTTTCTCTCTCTCTCTTCCTTGAAATGTCAGTCACTGTGAAAGCCACCGGCAGGCAAGGCTGTTGACTCATGTACTCACCCACAGGCTCTGCACTTGTTCCATACTGAACATGATTGTAGCCAAAGGGGTGTGTGTGTGTGTGTGTGTGTGTGTGTGTGTGTGTGTGTGTGTGACCATAGAGGTGTGTACACGACAGAATGCATGCAAAGAACCGTAAAAATGGGAGATCAAAGAAAAATATACACAGGTCGACAAAATAGTATAAACACCTCGTAAAGAGGGACTTTTTTTTCCTCACGAAATCACTATTACAAATGCAGCTGCTCAGGAGAGTCACATTAACTTGACGAGCTAGTTTTTACAGTCTGTCCAAATGAATAAAATGCAGAAAACTCTTCAGCCATTAACAATTTTAGTGAGGTAGGGGGCCCAGTCTTGATGTTTGCAAAGAGGACCAGCAGTTGTAGGTTGGCACTCACCAAGAGAGATCGACATTTAACACGACAAACAAATTACAGACGGAGATATCAACGCTGCGCTGAATCAATACCTTGCTGACAATGAATCACAAAAATACCTTGATAGTTTCGTCGCAAAGTTGCATGGATGTGCTCAGCCAATCGGGAGGCTCCGACTCAACCCTGATGGGCCCGTTTTCATAAAAGAGCAGCAGATGCCCGTTTCCTTTTCTACTTCGAAAACTTCGAAAACTTGTGCAAAACACAAAGGTTTTTGTGACAGAAATAACGCCTCGCTTTTCGATTCTGAAGGGCATTTTCCTGTAAAAGCTGAATGTTGCTGTACTGGAAATATACACTGAAGTAACTGTATGTGACATCTGTTCTTCCACACTGACCTTATACTGTATATATATATCTATATAGATATATAAATATATCTATATATATTCAATAGTGTCTGCACAGATATTTGCAGGCATTATTTTACATCTGGAGCTACAGAAGGAGCCGTCTGTGTTTTGTATCACTTGTTTACGCATCCACAGACTTTTATTCATGTGAGTGCTTGCACATGGTGTGTCCTTACAGTATCACATTTAATCCAGGTGTTTTTCACTCTGTGTGCTCAGGTGCAACAATGGTTACAAACCCTCACACACACACACAAACAGACGCATCTGCTGCTAATCTCTGTTGACAAGCAGCAGTCGCCCCGTCGCACAACATCCCAATTATAGACTGTATGCGGCACAGCATGTGGGGGTGTGGATACGTATTTAGAATGATGTGTTTGTTATGTCAGGGATTATTGCGCAGTCTTCCGGCTTCATCACAGGTGATAGTTGCTGGTTAAGCTGCCGTTCGCTCTGTGAATAGAATGTGCTGGTGGATTAGGAAACGGCGCTTAAAGTTGTTCGGATGATTTCAGAATTGAGATTTTCCCATGGCATCTTATGATACCGTGCAGGCAGAAAACAACAGGATATTTAAATCTGTCGGCAATGATGTCATTCTCCCGATTTATTGTTCTGAAAACATGACGCATGGTGGTCTTGTTTATCTATTTATGTAAGGTAGAGGGATTTGAACGAATAATCTTCCCTCACGTGAGTCACCACCTTCCAATCATTTCTTTTTTATGCACAATAATGTGTTCACGTTTGACCGTACATTATTTGCATAGACGTACTACATAACGAATACAATCAAGTTATAATTCCGAAATTGTAACACACTAAATATAGAGATTGTTTGAGATGAAAGTGCAGTATGCTATAACTACTGTAGCCAGCAGTGGCTATGCTAGCTTAGCACAAAGACTGGAAACAGGTGGAAGAGCTAGCTCACAACCCCTTATGAAACAGCAACATGTTGGTTTTGTACGGATTAAACAAACTACACTCGACTTGTTAATTAGTGAGCTTTAAATGTGCTGACAGGCGGACTTCGTTACCGTTGGAGAAAGCCGGGCTAGCTGTTTCCGTCTTTATGCTACGTTAAGCTAACTGGATGCTGGGGGTATAGCTTCATATTTACCACATAGATGTGAGAGTGGTATCAATCTTCTCAAAGTGAATGATATTTCATTTTTACAATTTCTCTTGTTGTTAGACTTAGACTATGATATATTGCGACAGTATGTTACATCTTTACACCAAAATGCTCACAATTTGTTGCCACGAAACGGCTTCCTTATCATGTTGAGTTTAATGGTCAGACTCTCTTTCAGCATACTGTACAGTAATCAACACAACACAACACCCCTTTAACAACGTAGAGGTTTTAGAGGAAAAGAGTGTGTGCTACAGAGAGTATGCTATCTGCTGTTTGATGGAATACGGACCACAACACCCCCAGAAGACACCTCAGTATGTCCCGTTGTCCCAGAAACATCCAACTTCACACCTGCTCTCCACATTAATGATCAGCTGCACTAACCTCACACAAAACTTCACACACACACCACTCCACCAACAAACTCCCTTTAATCTGGTGCATCTGACCTTAGTGACGACGATGACCAGTCACTCCTCTGTCACCATAGAGTTGTTTTGACGTAGTACATGAATACCAGTAAGGAAGAAGGCCATCTCAGCTCTACCGTCACTAAGCCATTTTGACGGACACCGCGTTCCCCACTCTGCTCGCTGCTCAGTGATGTGAACAAACGGCGCTCCCGCCTTGACAATTTGTGACCCTTTCTTTGGAGTCAAAGTGGCACTCCCCTGGCGTAACTGTCTCATGGTGTTTTGCTTGGTTGATTGCATGATTAATGGATCATTTAGCACTTGCGAGGGATACGTAGAGTAATGTAACAGATTAGTTTCGCTTTTTTTTTAAATTCCTCTTGGAAATTGTTATTATCAATCATAGCTTAGAAAATGCTTCTGAAATGACTCATCTGTTACTTGAAAATAAATAATTCATGCAGAATGATTGACGGTACAAATTGTGGCAAATTACGGTGATTTTTTCAAGCCTATAAATGACTTTAAGTTTGAGTTTTTCAGTGATGAAGGTGGTAACACGTCAAACCTTGATCATTTAGCTTCATGAGGTACAGAATGATAAGATGCTGGTTTTTCTTTTTGAAAATAGATGCACACCTGTATGAAGCATTATAGGCTCTCCAGTTACATAACTCACATTTGGCGATTACATTATCAAGGAATGTTGTGACATTTCTATTTCTTTATAACTGTTGTATGTTACGGCAACAAATAACTTTTGCTCACTGCAGTATACGAGATAAAGAAAACAGCCGCTATGACACACTCCAAACACTTTCGTAGAGTTTGTTCAAACAACAGCAGCTTTGGCTAAGCAGTCTGGAGACCCAGGGACACGTTTGAGTGGATGATACTAGTTATCGCTCGAAAAACAGCTCTTTGCTCTATCTGATTCTATCTCTTGTTCTCAATTCAATTCAATTCAATATGTTTTATTGGCACGAGAATAACAAAGATAATGTTGCCAAAGCTTCATGGCTAAATATTCTAACACAGAAACAGATCCAAGAATCTGTTGCTGTCTGAATGCCAGGCGTTCCATTATTTCCCATTCACAGCAAGCGAAGCCAATGGAAAGTTGTGATTTTCTGATCAGACATGAGATTGATCTGACATCAAAGGCAATGTGCCTGCATTGACAAATACCACCAGTTTGCAGTGAAACGAGCACTGCTATGAAATCACATCTAATCATTCTTCATGCTGTATATGTGTGGACAAATTCACAGACACATACGCACTTCCTCAGCATTGTCATTTGCTTGTAAATTAACATTGACTGCTGTCTTGTTGTGTGTGTGTGTGTGTGTGTGTGTGTGTGTGTGTTTAGATGAGAAATACAGAGCGAACTTTCCTTTGGCTGGAAGCCCGTTGTGCTCTTTCGATGCTCCCCTCCGGCTCACTCTCACTTTGGACTCGCCTGCCGTCTTTCCCATCGCATTGTATTGACACGTCGCATATCAGAGGAGGTTTCTTCCTTCACACAATCACTTTGTAACGCCTTCAAGGCCGTCACGATTAAAAACAGCAACGTGATCACACATCGGACATTTTCATCTGCAGCATTGTCATCATCTCTCCACAAATGAACATCATCGTCTCTGTCCCTGTCATCATCAGCTGCATTACCGCCATCATCGTCATTGTAATTATCGTTACCATCATTACGAAATAAATCTAATCATAACCATCTCATCGCTTTTCTCCCTCTGCTTCTGTGTCAACATCAAGCGGTCGGAGCGACTTAAATAGGCTTTTATTGGACTATTACTGGACTATTACTCGTGTTTTCGATATCTTGTGGACCTTTTCTCTCTTTCTACTATGGAAACCTGTACATTGTGGCCCTTTTCTGCATCATAAGGCCACACACACACACACACACAACTGAGAGCTGCAGGGCTTAAAATGTCAGCCCTCACTCTGTCTATTTGTTGATTGATTGATTGTGGACTGTGTTTGCGAGAGTGTGTCCATGTGCATGAATTACAGCTGCCACACATTTTGAAGAAAACACAGGCGCACAGACGTTCGACCGTTCAATGCCAGTGACAAATTTGAGTGTTTTGCAGTCATCCCTCCCAATATATCAATCTGAATATCCTCGAGGTACTTGTGTAGTGTCGTAGTTTTCATTTCTAGACTGTTTATCAGAAGTGTTGCCCCCCCCCACCCACCAATCACACTGCAAGTATTATTTGGTGATTTAACAACTTGTCAAATCCGTCACGCAGCCAGTTTGTCAGGAAACAACGTCATCCCTCTCGTGATATTTGGATCCTGCTCCTTCATCCACAGTGCCTCTGACGTGTTACAATACATTAGTCGAGAATCATAATGATGTGAGGTAAGAGTTACAGAATTTGAGTAATTGTTGGGGTCATACGACATGACTTATAACATTAGCTGGAGATGACATTGATGGAGTTTGTAAAGGAGAAGCCTGGAAGGCCAAGTACGTGTGTGTGTGTGTGTGTTAGCTGACATTTTGAGGCCATAGAAAAAATGATGTTGCATGAGATAAGTGACAGTACAGACTCAGGCCGTACTGACTCATTGCATAAAGTTAAGTGATTAAATGTCCAGAGATTTTTTTTTATTGTGGGTGTGTGTGTGTGTGTGTGTGTGTGTGAGATAGAGAGTATCTTATGATTTGGTCTGGTGATTGGTGATAATTAGCTCAGGACTACTGGAATTCATCCCGTCTAGAGAGAGAGGAGAATTGTCTCTTTATGCCAGTCTTTTCAGTTATTTTAAAGATTCCTTTCCTGGTAATATTGCTGCTGCGCAGAGCAGGCGGAATAGATGTGTGTGTGGTGCAAAGCTTTGATCATAAATGGGAAGAAATAATTGGAATTGTTTTCAGTTTAACCTCCTTTTATGTTTTATTTCCAATTTAACGTTCACATTTGACTTTTGCAGAGTTTTGTATTGCATAATTGTATATATGACGGTCTCGTTATTTTGTGTGATCTGGTACTTTCACAATATATTAGATTCAATAATTTAGTTCTACAGTCACTTGTTTGTTGAGAAAGAGCCTTCTGAAACCGTCTCCATCTTTTCTCCAGCATCAGGTAAAGGCAGAATGTGACGTCGCAAAACTAAATTGTGTGACTGTCTGCTTTGTTTTTCGCTCTCCTCTCTCCATCTAGCTCGCTCTCTCTCGCTCTCTCCACCTGTCTGATCTCTCTCTCTCTCTAATGGAGACTAGAGCGGAGGCTGACAGACATATGGAGCTATTGTGGTTTTTGATGGTGACGGCGCCGCGGTTCCTTTTGAGTACCTCCCCGTCGTCCTGATTCATTAGCCTTGGCCTTTCATGAAGCTGCTAGACACACAAGCATAGAAAGGGAATTCACAAACATACACACAAGGCATGAACTAAAACAATATGCAGCGATACAGCCACACATGCATGAAAACGCACTCATAGACAGCATGGAGTGTGACGGATTGTGTGCATCACACACTGAAACGCAGCGAGACTAAATGCAACACGGAGACGTTTTAAACAATCATTGATGCAGACGCATTTTAATGAATTCATACACACCCACACCTGCATAAATATATCAACATGCGTCCTCTCCTACACACACACGCACACACTCACACACTCCGTGCAAGATGTGCTGACACATTGAAGGCACTCTGTCCTCTTTCCCCCCCCCAAGGATTCTGGTAATTTGATTCCTACAGGCCAAGTCTCTCAATTTCACTGCATTTAATTGGAAACACACACACGCACGCACGCACACACGCACACACACACACACACACACACACACACACACACACACACACACACACACACACACACACACACACACACACACACACACACACACACACACACACACACACACACAGACACTCAGAAAGAGACGGCTCCACTGGTCCACGCTTGTTGATCACAAGCCGGGACTGTGCCGCTCTAATAATTAATTGCTACGCTTGCCCCCCTCACACGCCTCATTTACCAATCAATCCCTGCTTTGTTTTATGAATTCTATTAAGTCGGCCCCTGTTCTGCCAGGGCAAGATGGAGGGAGAGACGAAAGGCGAGAGTCTCAGGGATGCGCTCTTGTTGCACGGCGGAGTTGAGCTGCATATTAAGTGTTCATGTATGGTTGGGCAGCATACGGGTGAGCGTGTCGAAACGTCTGCATGTGGGTGCACATCCTGAGGTATGGGGGCAGATACGTGGAGGAGAGGAGGAGGAGATGTCCACCTCAAAATCTATAATCTGTTCTCTGAATAGCATGGCGCTGATTGACACTGACATCTCAGCCCTGGGCTTTCTTCAGGGTTTTAAAAGCTGCGGTGCACCTGAATCCACAGTGGAATTACAGTGGTTGATCATCTTAGTGTGTTTAATACATTGAGTGTGATTGAGGCATGGGGTGAGCAATCATGGCAGCAGAATCTATGAGTAAAGCAAAGGACTTTCAGTGGACTTTACTTGGGCTCACTCCTACAACTCGTTAAAATGGACTTCAGTGGACTTCTGCTGCTGGCAACTTAAAGGTGAAAGTTCCAACCTGGTCATTGTTAAAGGAATTGTTTGATTTGATTGATTGGTTTTGGATAATAGGCGTATGTGCTTTCTTGTAGAGATTTAGAAGATGCCACTCTCATGTCTGTGCACTGTAAATATGAGGCAGCTGGTTAGCTTACAGTAGCTTAGCACAACCTCTTGAAACATGGGGAAACAGCCTGCCCGGCTCTCTTCAAGAGCAACCAGTGCAGGCCCCAGGACGTTACTGGTTCGGGACAAGAAATGAGTTGCAACTTTAGTGTTTAAACAAACACCTCGTTACAGTGTTTCTCAATCACTTTGGTTCATTTTCTGAAACAATAACATTCTCTAAAACTGAAAGTGCAATAGTCACAACTGTTTTTTGGGACATCAAAAGCTTGCATTGGAACTACTTTCTACAAAAAAGACGGTCTGGCCCTTTTTATCCGCAGACAGACGGATAAAAAGGGCCAGACCGTCTACAAAAATAGAAAGCACGTGAGCATAGATGGATGGATGTATAGAATTGACATGCAGATAGAAAGACAGACAGACTGGTCTACTTGGACGGTACAATGAGAGACTAGTTGTTCATTAAGCGCATGTTCCAAAGCAGTGCCCCAATAATGGAGACGGCGCAGTGAAATATAATATTATTATTCTTATTGTTAATAACTGCAGCAAGCAATTAAGGAAGGCAATTTAATCTGTTGTGGATGCAGACACAAGCACTGAACTAGACCATGAAAGCTCTCTATTTTTGACGACACTTCACATCCCTGGAGAGGCAGCTAGCATCCTGGGGCACTGTCACTGCTGCCTACACACACGCACACACACGCACGCACGCACGCACACACACACACACACACACACACACACACACACACACACACACACACACACACACACACACACACACACACACACACGTAGTTGTGCATCCAGCGGTGGGAGTCAGTACATGAATGTCTGAGGACATACAAATACACAAGGGGTATGTCTATAAGTCGCTGTGCTTTAGGAACATGTATATATTGTGTATGCATCCTATTTACCCAACGTCTCCTTTTGTGTTTGGATATGAGCCACCTGAACTTTTGTTGGGAAGTTTTTTTGTTGGATTGTGGGTAATGGGAGCCAGCATTTTTTTTTTTTTAAAGGACTCTAGAGCGGGGAGCTGCAAAACAGATTAAGAGGCAATTATTATTTTGAATACTGAATTTACACACACACGCACACACACTCACACGCACACTTACATTTACGTGTGTGCACGTTGGTGTGATGAGGAAGAGGGTTTAATGTGTTTCGACACGGGCCGTACCCTTAAAAAGACAAATGTCATTATCTAGTGCAGAAGTCACATCAGGCTTTAATATATAAACTCTGATGTGTAACTGAATGCCAACAGGCACAATCCTTAAAAAAAAGAAGTCTGTCTTGTTACTTATTCTGTCGGCATTTTCTTCAGCCTGATGCCCAACCAGCATGTGTGTATGTGTGTGTGTGTGTGTGTGTGTGTGTGTGTGTGTGTGTGTGTGTGTGGCTATATCTAGAGACCCACTGAGTAATGAGATGGAGTAGAGAAGCATTAGTATTTTTAGCCCCGTTAGGTTCACAGAAAACTGGGTGTTTTGTGAATGGTAAATTCTCTCCTGCTCTGCCTTTTAGTCTGCCCGGCTTGTTAGAGCTGCAGACGGAGGCGGGAGAGAAGGAGAGAAGGAACTTAAAGAAGGAGAGGAAGAAGGAATGAGAGCGTAGATCTTGAAACACACACACAAACAGGTTGAGAGAAGCGGTAACAAGGGAGAGGCGAAACCGAGTCAAACCTGAAGTACACTGTTGCTGTAGGGAGTGATTTGTAGCTCTGTGTCGGCTTTACATGATCGTTGTGCTGCAAAACCAGATGCTGATTTTGTGCATTCAGTGTCTATTCTCTCTCTTCTATAATTTACTCAAACAATGTAACTGATCCGTGGCTAAATTTGCGTTTCGTCCTTTCTCTCTGATCCTACAGTACAGTAGCCTATCAGCTAGATGTTTTCTTGGCTTAACACGAGTTAAAAGGAGAAGCACAGAGAGACATAAGTGATATCAATTGAATCATTATCCCCAGCTCTATTCAGAATATTAAATCGCTGGCATCGTTATCAATGTCATCAGTCTGCTGTTTACTGAAAAAGCAAACCTGCCAAGGTGCAAAAAGCTATCACACTTATCGCGGCAAGCCAAAGACAAAAAAAAAGAAGAAGAAAAAGACGGGGTAGATTGTGAGCCAGAGAAAGAGGGAGACGTGCAATGATGGACGGATTGAGGGGTTGAGATGCAGAGATAAATGAGAGATGGATTGAAATGAGGGAGACCTTTGAAGATCTGCAGGTGAATCATTCCTTTGATAATTGCGTCGGCTTTTCATTGTGGTGTTCGTGTGTGTCTCCTTCACGCCTTTGCAATCTGGGACACATTATGACCATGTGTTCAAGGCTGGAAGTGATCTGTGATCTAAACACGAACCCAAGACTCTCGTAAATAACATGATTACTGTGTTTGTTTTGCTTGTTTGTAGTATATGTCTCATCACATGTCAGCGTTTCTTTGCGTGTGTTGTGGCCTCTGTGATGTTTCTTATGTCAAAGAGCAGCTTGACATATCGGGGCCCTAATGTGTGCCTTTGGGAAACATCAAAGGCTATTTCAGCCCTGGTCTTTGTGGATGATTTCACACAGTCACACTGGATCATGTGTGTGAGTGTGTGCATTTTGAGAATTTCCTTTGACACGTACAGTACATACATCAATCGTGTTTTGTCTGTGTGTTCATATAAGGCGGACTATTTGGTCAGATCTGCTTTGAAGCGGGGGCTCTTTGAATGGTTCAGCAGCTAGAGCAATGGTTGACAGTCGATAGCTTGGGGTTACAAATGCAAACACTGTTTACCAGTTCCTCACAACAGCTGTCCATTTCTGCTCTGTTGTGTATTTGCTGTAGCGGTCACTGACATGCAAGGCCACAGGACAAACATTGAGGTGAGATCTCACCACATCATACACTATACATGACATTATAGCACAGTACAGCGTGCACACGGGGTCTCCTACCTTTGACAAATACGCTGCACGATGAATTTGGTCTCCTGGGAGATTTCAATATTCTGTAAAATGAAAGTGAATACATTTAGTTTGACATTTCTGTAAGGTCATTGCTCAACGGTTATCTCTGCCAAGACTGGGGTAATTGAATTTTGGATGCTGTTTTGCCCACAGTGCATGCAGACCACACGCCCATAAGCCCCAGACTGCCATAGGTCCTGAGTGCATGGTGGAACACTGTGCAGACGATTAATAACAGATGCCATATATGTTTATGATCATTTGGATGCAATGCTGAAAGGTCTTTTACTCCTGTCTCTGCTTCATCACTTTGAAACAACTCAATATTTCTATTTATCTTCTCTGGCCAGATGCAAATATCTGTAAACATATTTTTCTGCCATAACTCATCTGACTTGTTTTCAAGGTTGAACAGAGTGGAGGTGTGTTGGGTTTTGCCTGTTTGACTTTCATAATTAATACAAATTCACAGGTGACTAGAATACTTTGAAAACTGGCTGAATGTCATGTTCTACAATCTTTCACTATACTACTACATGTTCTTTCCTCTTAAATGTAGTGGAGTACAAGTATAAAGTAGTAACGGAAATACTGACGTGAAGTACAAGTATGTCAATGTGTTTCCAAGTGGTATTATTGCCGCGAAGACAACCGGACCACTTTCCGTTTTCCTCAGAATCTAGCAACGACCAACAACACAGGCTACGTCGCATTTTGTTTGTCTACAGGGGAAATTAACTTTCTCTGAGACAGTTTGGTTACTTGAGATATCTACCGACAGCTTTCGGGGGACAACACAAGCACTATCCTCTTCCTGTGTAGGTTGCGGAATATTGCCGCGCTTCCTTTGTGCCGTGACGCGAGCCTTCACTTTGAGATTGTACCCGGTGGCCGACAGAATTGCAGAGTGAAAGCGACGCTTAAGGGAACCCATCCAGACGCAGATGGGGGTCATTATTTTAGCAGTGAAATTGTATATTGCCAATAAAAGTACAATACTTGAGTAAATGTACATTCCACTATTGTTTGTAGCAGGTTGCAGTTATACAGTTAAATAATGTAGTCTCGTATAATACAGTATTCAGTGCTCGCGTCAACGTGTGTGTGTCTTCACACAAATTCCTAATTGTCGCGACTGTCAGGTGCTGTCTTATCAGTGGAATAACTAATCTAATCAGCACATCCGCATGTGTGTGTGTGTGTGTGTGTGAAGGATGTGTGCTGGATCTTGACTAGTTTCTGTCTTGAAGCTGAAGTGCAGCTAATCACTTGACTGGTTCCCAGTGGACAGGCCTAATGCATTTAACCACTCCCGAGGGAGCTGATGCCTAACAGTGTGGAGCGGCCTCTCTGCCCGCTGTCACAGTATCGCTGCCGTTCTCTCCACATTTTCTTTTTTTCAATTATCCTCCCAACCGACGATCCAACCTTTTCTTCCGTCTGTCTGTTTCTTGGTTTCCATAAACTCTCCTTTCTAGTTGGATAGCTTTCTTCTCTTTGTACCTGTCACTCGGTCTGCCTCTCATGGTTCTCTGCTTCCTCGGACGAGTTTAAATCAAAATCATCCCTGTGGAAAAATCGGATTCTTTAAAAAAAAAATAAATAAATAAACTTTCAGCAACAAATATGATTTGAGGCACAAACAACAGTACAACAACTGAGTTAAACTTGCAAATTAAATATTTAAGTATGCTTCTTAAAAAGGAAAGTAATGTGTCATGCTACTAAGAGTCAACAGGATGTATTAAAGGTAAAACGATTTGAAAGTATGAAACATATATAAAAGTCCACATCAGAGAAGTAAAATCGTGCTCTTTTTCAGATTTCTTTCATTTTTCTTTGAAGATACGTCGAGAGTATTAACCTCATAGGACTTCTTAACATAAGAGCTTTCATTTATTATATCTAAAAAATAGATATTTTTTATCTTAAGAGCTGTTTTACCACCTTTCTTTTCTCGTGTCTTCCACTTTGTTGGAGCAAGACACCGTTCATTACCACTCGACCTCTCTGTTTTGTGATGGTCTGCTCATCGGTCTCTTGGACGGCGCTATTGTTTGATCAACTGGACCGCGATGAGCTGGAGTAATTGTGTGGGCCCACAAATGTTCAGCTCATCGACACTGCCGGAAAACAGCCAATCTCACTTTGAGTCGCTGTATTTGAACATCCACAGCAGCCTTTCTGTTTCTGAACTTATGCAACGCACAGCACATGGGAACACGGATGAGTCATCTAAATGAGCACCTGAGCATGAAACCGCGTCACTGACATCCAGGTTTGTGGCTCACTAAAAGTTAGATGGCAAGTAGTTGGAGGGAACAGATGAAATTCACATCTGGCACATAATAGTAATAATAATAATAATAATAATAATGCCATAAACTGCACTCAAGACATGAAAGAAGGATTTGTGCCGTGCTGTTTGGTGTGCTAGGCGACATTGTAAATTAACAACAGAGGAATGCAACATACTGCACTATTATTTTTGTCCCCGTGTTCATTTATTCATGGCTCCATCTTAGGAGAATGCTGAGCACACAAAACACACAGCTTCTGTATCTACTGCATCCTCTTCAGCATGCGGAAATGTGATTCTCCTAAATTATAGTTACAACCTAACGCCTCTTTCAGTTTTATGTTGTTGAACATAAAACTCATTTTAAGGATAAGTCTGGTTTCATTGGACTCCACCAGAGCCGAAATATTTCAGCAGGATTCATAACGTTGCGGTGCTTTAACACTGAGACTACATGCAATGTGTTTACATCGTCAGCCTGCAGCTCAAATGATAACTCTCGTTGTCTCTCTGGATTTTGTTTCCCTCTCTCTCAGCTCTTAGCAGCATCTACCTCTCACCTTACTTTCCTTCATCTCTCTCTCTGCTGTCGTGTTCTTTCATTAAGGCTCTTATTCATCGTTCTCTGCCAAATGTTGCTTTTCAATTAAGGATCTCGAGAGAAGTACGTTTCCGGGAATCAGCTCTCAGCAGGTTTCCGCCTATAGGCTCACTTCATTAAAGCATAACAGTCTCTGTCATTTCTAGAACATTGTTTAATAAATCATGAGACAGGAAAAGCTCGCTAAACCTTTCACTTATGTCAACTGTCCAAGAAACAATAAATCTATTAAGGAATAATTTTCTATTCATGATTTGGTTAAATGGAACTTGCAAACTTGTTTTAGTTTAGTGAACATTATGTGATGAATGATAATAAAACAGCAACAGCAGAGAGAGAGAGAGAGAGAGAGAGAGAGAGAGAGAGAGAGAGAGAGAGAGAGAGAGAGAGAGAGAGAGAGAGAGAGAGAGAGAGAGAGAGAGAGAGAGAGAGAGAGAGAGAGAGAGAGAGAGAGAGAGAGAGAGAGAGAGAGAGAGAGAGAGAGTAGCTGAACGGAGATGGAGATGACTGATCCCAGGCACTCACGAGAGAGAAGGATCAAAGGCAGCGTGCCACACCATGGAGTGAAAGAATACTTTCAGGCCACATTAATATCAATACGACCTCATCACTAAGAGTGGACCATGATCTTGACGTCATCTTGTATCATTTGCTTGCCCCGTGTCAGTGTCTCGAGGCTGTCTGTTGGATTAGATTGGTACAGGAACATTGCTGTTTGATAACAGAAGATGTCAAACTCCCAGAATCCTGAAGGACAATAAGAGACATTGGAGTGAAGCAGACAATTAAATATTTAACAGTGTGTCTTTGTCACAGAAAGACTAGTTCTGACAGATAGCGTTCCATGTTGGCTGAGCAGTCAGTGCTTTGTGTGTCTTATGAGAGATTATTCATGCTGAACGTTTAGACTCTACTACGACTGTTGTAGTAGTCTAATGAAACCCGACTCATCACAGTTCATCAGAAATCCGAATTTTATGAAAATATAACTGTTGTTATTGAGTTTAGCAATAGAAAAATGAATTCACAGCTACAAGAAATATCCAAAATATTATTCAATCCGAGATAAAAATGAGACTCACACATTGTCCCTCAAAGTTTGACATTTTTAGTGAAAGGAGATGTATCTATTGGAGCATATCTATTGATAAGCAATAAATAACTCCATTTCTTGATAGGCCAGTGCAGGCAACCGGGTCTTTAAATAGGCGTTGTGGTAATGAAGCCCCGGAAGGCAGGACTGGTGCTTTGAGAGATATGTGGCCAAATGTGATTGATGCTTTTAAAAGGAATGCACTCCTTAAAGCTGATATTTACTGGCTCTTTTTCATGCCTCCACTCCGGCGACAGTCTGTTCTCGTGAACGATATCTCAGGAACGCCTCGAGCGAGTTTCTTCAAATGTCTGATCGGATAAAATGATGACGCGATGACATTTTGGACAGACATTGATGTAAAATGCAACATGACTGGTAGGCGGAGACAAACAACTGCTGGGTGGTAATTCCAGCTTCCTTATCCAAGATACATTTCAAGGCACTCCAGCGTTCTGTTGAACTGTGTTCAAGGTGTCGTCGTGGGTATGTTTGGCGGCCCGGGTTCGACTCCCGGTATGGGAACCATTAACCTGAACCTCTTCAACGGTGAAACAGACGCTGAAAATGATCTGCTGAGGGCTGGCGGTAGCACAACGGTGTCTGCGTGGACACACCGCAGAACTGATAGACAGTCTAAACTGTGTGGGAGTGACACAGTTCATCGGGTGTTGTTTCTCCCTCGTCCTCGTGTGTTCGCTAAACCAAAACGTGTGTGTTTTTATTGCGGTAAAGACGAGGTCAAATGTGGCTGCGGCGGTGGCTGCGACGGGACCGGTATACCGCCCTCCCCTGACTCTCTCACACGCATACACACAAAACGCATGCCGCGACCTTCTTATCTCCCTTATTTCTCTCTGGGGAGGAGGCACTTGACACGTCATGGTCATTTCATGCTCAGCTCAGTTCAGCTCTCTCGCGCTCTGAGGGTTTCCACTCAAAATGTAAAGTTTTCTAAAAAACAAGAAGGTTAGTGCATTTTAATGAAAGTCTCTTCCTCTCTCCATGCTGCCCAATTTGTTCTCCACATGATCCCCTACATCAGTGGTTCAGTTTTCATCCGTTTCACACATTTCTCTCTCTGGCTGATCCCTTCTTTATGTTCATGGTTCTACAGTAGCCCATTCAGTAGCCTCCTTCCTCTCCACACCTTCCTCTTCCTCCCTTCACCCATTCCCTCTCCTCTCCCTCGACATGTGAGTATGCGCTCAAGTAGCGACACAATCCTTTATCTTTACGAGCGGCCTTCTCTTTGTGTGTTTGTTTGTGTGTGTGTGTGTGGGTGAGCTGAGAATGAGCCATATTCAAATCTCCTTTCACACGGCTGAGGGTGAAAAGACCTGACACAGCACTCTATGAGAAAAGGAGGAGAGGAAGAGAGAAGCAGTGAAGGGAGGGATGTGAGAGACGGGAGGGAAATGACGGTAAAGACAGTGCTGAAAGTGGAGGAGGAGAGCCAGGGACACGATGTGGGAGAGGAAGAGAATAATGGCTGTTGGCATTAAGCTACCTACAGTCTGGCAAGAGGAGAGACAAAAAAAGGGAGAGAGGGGGCAAAGAACGAATAGCACACAGCCAATGCTAAAACAAATGAAAGAAGAGGAGGGTGGAGAGAGGACAAAGAGAGCAGGATATCACCAGAGTAGGGAAGGAAGACAAGTTTTGAATTTGTTTTTGGTTGCCATTTTATTTTGTAATTGCAAAATGACATCTCTCTATCTGGCTCCCTCCTCTTTCCAGGTGAATCTCCCCCCCCCCCTTTTTCTCTTCCACTTTCCACAACCAACCCCTTCCCTTACTTGCACAATGTGCATGTTTATGTAAATGAGGTAATTAGGAGGCTGCTTGGCTTCCTTCGAGCTGTAAGATTTGAGAAGAGGGGTGAATGGAAGAATTTGGGCTTCAGCGTTTGTTTGAGTCACTGCTTGTGTGTGTGTGTGTGTGTGTGTGCATTGGCATTACACATCCATATATTATCACATATTCCCTTTAAAGTGCTGTATGCTTCTGTGTGTGGTTTAATACATGTCCCTATATTTCTATCACTGATACGTCTCACTATTTGCAAGAGAAAAAGCCACAACTGTTCTGAAACACTTCAGCTCTCTCTGTCTGTTTTCTTCCTCCTCCTCCTCCTCCTCCTCCGCCTCCTCAGCGCTCTCCTCTCATCTCCTACCTTCTCTCTGTCTCCCTTGCTTACAGCCTTCCTTCTTGTTATGTCTCTTCTGTCTCTTCTGTCTGACTCGCCACAGTCGCCTCTCCCTCAAGTTATTCGCCCTCTAACTCTTCTTTCATCCATCTTTTTCTTTTGCACTTTGCTAATGGCTCTCCCTCTCTAACCTCTCACAAGCCTCCCCATTATTTTTCTGATTCCATATATTTCTCCACCCCCCCCCCCTTTGTCTCTCAATTTCCTCTTCCCCTTCACCCTTCCTTCTCCGTCTCTTGCTTATGTTCTATGATGCCTTTCAAATCGCTGCTCATAAACAGTTCCCCTAGTGCTTTTCTCTCAGTTAATGAGATATGCTCTGCATAGAGAGGACTCACACAAACGCACACATGCAAGCTTAATCATACTTATTAAACATGCATAATGTCAAGGTTTGTCGTCGCTCTCTTCTCTTCTTACGGTGCGCCCTTTGTCTCATTCTCTCTCACACAGACACACAGTTCCACATAGAAACGTACATCACCTCCCGCCATTTCTCCCCGAATTTTCAAACTTTGGATGGCAGCTTCCTGTCAGGGCATGAAAGCAACTGGAAAGAGATTTTTAACGGGAGGGGAAAAGACAGTGAAGTGACGGGAGGAGAAGAGATAAGGAGAGCTGACAGATGCTCAACTCAACATTTCTTGCCTCGCAAGAGAAGAAAAAGAGGAATGGTCGTTACTTCTCCTCCTCCATCACCTCTTCTTCCCATCTTCTCTCTGTTCTTCTCCTCCCCTTCTTGTCTTCCATGTAAAGCCCACATATACCTACGATAGCTGCTATCCTTACTTATTGAATTAATTCCTTTGATCTTATGGCGATGACGCCTACAACTTTAAATATAATCCAAGGAAATCTACAGGGTAGAACAGAGTTGAGTTGCAGCCCCTCACAGACGGTGATGTTGCAAGTATTGCTTCACATTCTGCACAAGTAAGACTCGGCTTTACGCTTACAATAAATCACAAAGCCTCTCCCGACATTGAAATAAGGAAGATAATTGTAGCGTCTAGCCAATTAGGAATGGCTGTGACAATGATAGCACCCACTGTCCTCATTACTGTTGCTCACTAGTGACGTTGTGTGTGTGTGTTTGTGTGTGTAGGATATTGTCTAAAAAAACCCCACAAAATCAGATGGAAAGCAGGAACACACACTGAGGCATACACCAACCACGCATGCGCTCAGACAAACTGCTGATATTCTACGTACACCTGCAGCCGTGCAGCCGTCTGTCCCGAATGTGTATTGATTGTCCTCAGTCCCCCCTGCCACCGTCAGGGTACAGTCGGCAAAGAGTAGACAACTGCTTGATCTGGTCCGGAGCCTGAAAACACACACACACACACACACACACACACACACTCTCAAAAGCTGACAGGCTGTTGTAGTGTAGAAACACTCGCACGTCGGGCTATAAGATTGACCGTTTGTTTTATTTGGCATACAAGTATGAGCTCCCCCTGCCTCACACGGGCAGCCTGAGGAAAAAATGCATGTCATCTATCAGGGTGAGAGAATGACAGCAAGAGCTCTAATAGTAAATCATTGGCAGCATTATTGGACCTCCCCTCCCTCGCCAATATGGATTTGTGTTGGGAAGCTGGGGGAGCCTGTTATAAATAACACACAGGAGTGTGCAGAGCACATAATCAACAAAAAAAAAAACTACCCACATCACTAAGGCTGATACATGTACACACACACACACACACACGACCAACACATCAGAGATGGTAATAAATGTGGTGATAACCAGCTTGTGTCAGCAGTTTGGTTTTTACTGTGTGGATCACCCGCCAGTTCTCCTTCCTGTCCTCTACAGTCCTCTACACTTATCATGAATCACGTTAAACACAATATGCAGGCAGGAAAGTCGTGTCATTGTGACATTACGTCATTGTATCCAAAAATGCTTGATTCAGCCTTGTTTTTAGGGCGATTGAAAGTGTGAAATGTGAACCCGAGCCTCTAAATGAGTGAATCACAGTTCAGAGAGTTACATGTTGCGGATCATGTTGAATCCAAACCAGAAAGTGTAATAAATGAAGAGCGTTTGTGAATGAATGAATGAATGAATTTTATTTATACAACGCTTTTCACAGACAGTAGTATCACAAAGTGCTAAACAGAGCAGACATTTAAAAGCATAAAAAACACAATGTGACCCAAGGGTCAATAAATGATCTACACAGAGAAAATTAAAAAATAAAATAAAAAATAATAAAAAATAAAACACTGTGAAGTGCTCTGTAAGTGATGGTGAGAATTTTAAAGTGTATCCGAGATGCTACAGGAAGCCAGTGGAGAGATCGGAGTACGGGGGTGATGTGAGACCGTCGATTTGTCCTGGTGAGTAATCTGGCGGCAGCATTTTGGATGACCTGCAGACGGTTAAGAGCAGATACACTGAGTGATGTGAAAAGTGAGTTGCAGTAGTCAATGCGTGAAGAGATAAATGTGTGTATGATCATTTCTAATTCAGGTGTTGATACTACAGATCTCAGTTTACTGATATTTCTTAGATGGAAGAAACATGACCCCTGTGTCCTTGTGTCCCCTGGCAGCTTTTGTTAACACGGACTGAATTGTAAAAAACAAACCACCATTTGGATGAAAACACAGCTCTGTTATTGATGCAGTAGGTAGCTGACAATGCAGCGCTATAGTATGACTGGAGAAAAAGAAGTGAGCGACAGACTAAAGCTGCTCCAAGAGAAAGGCAACGCGACATGGGCACGTTATTTGCATTACCTGCCTTCAACTGGAACATGCTGAGTCAAAACAAAAAAATGTTCCAATGAGGTTCTCATGAAACTCAGTTATTACAATTACAGTAAAATGCTGAAATAAAAAGTGAGATCAGCAGCTTACAGCATCGTATAACTTGTATTATACAGCACTATACTGTGCTATAAACTCCACTCTAAAACCCAAAGAGCCCAAACTCTAAAAGCCGTTAGCATGACGCTAACGCTAATACTTTTGATCTCCTTCACAGTGCAGGAGTATTGCTTTACACATCGGTAATACAGTAGCATGTCACACAACAGAGCACTCGTGCTGACTTAAAGACACAAAGAAGTGCTTGATGTCTGCTCACACTGCATGCACGCCGATAGTCTGCTGCTTGGCAAAAGCTAATGCTGTTAAAACAGATTAGGCTGATGGGGCCATTGCTCCAGTGTAATCGACTGGCAGCCACTAAAGATGATTTCTGGGGTAGAGGAGCTCCAGAAAGTGGGAGCAAGGGAAAGGGGCAGCACAGGGAAGAGGAAGATGAGATACAGTGGAGGGGCAGGATGGGTCGAAATCAAGAGATTAAGAAACTGAAATGGAAGCTGGACATTTAAAATTCCAAAAAGAAGAGATTAAAGAAGGATCAAAGCAAATCGTTCACTCATTCCTCAGATCAAAAAATGAATCGCCAAAAACTCCCGACCATTCAAAACCTAAAAATAGTTTGACTGAAGGGATGTTGACTGGTGGTTGACTCATGAAGGCACAATGAATGGACAATACATTTTGACTTAGGGCTCGGCGATGAAACGAGAGACATTTTTCATGGTAAAATAATCCTACAAAGACCTACAACCGACAAAAACACGACTCAAACAGCCAATATGTCATAGCCTCTGCCGGAGCCTTACCTGTAGCTACTGTTGCGTCTGTAGAAAGGTGGATTAATGGTTGCTAACCGTTAAAACCTCCGCAAAATGACACGTTTCACAATCACCTTTTGATCGTTTTCTTCCAGTAACATTTGGAAAGTCTAAAAGAGCTGCACGATTACATAATTTTATCCCCAAGTTAAGACTTTCCGGTGCACTTGCTCTGCCAATTGAAAATACACGTTCAAGTATAGAAAAAGCCAACAAGTACTGTCGTATGCTGTACATTTGTAATCCGCCTTCACCAACCTGACTCATTTTGAAAATAGGTAGTTGTATATTATTTACCATATAATTAACCTTGTGATTCCCAAACGATTTCATATAAATTGTTTATTTTGGTTTTGAGCTCACTGAGTTGAGGGTTGATTCTCGCTGGTAACAGCACATATGATCAACACCCAACCAGGAGTCATTTGATTCAATGTCAGTGTAAAAATAATACTTAATGCATTGTTAAACTTCAGCAGCCTGGTGATGATGATCTGCACGTATAAATAATTTCACACGTTAGAATTACCTTTGTGCAACCCGGAAATGTGACAACCTGTAATTTCAGTGTGGACCTGCAGTGAAATATTATTTTCACAGGACATATGGCTGTTTGGAGTAAATCTGCCCACTCGGCCGATCTGTGATCCATAACAAAATGTCTGGGCCAATCTGGCTATTCTGCCGAGTCAGGATTATACCGCTGGAAGCAGGAGATGGGTCTGACACCCATTATGTCACCTACCAACTGAAATGCCTTGACGTGTCTGGCTGTGGCTGCAGGTTAACAACCCATCTCCCTGCACTGGATGAGGATACTTCAACCTGTTTTCTAGACAGTAATTTAAACTACCAAATTCAACACGAGCAGAGAACACTGAATGTAACAGATGGATATTTGGTGATGCAGTATTTCATGGGTTTAACTAAGCCGGTATAAACCTCTGTTGTTTTGAGTACAAGTACAATTTATTCATGGTGTCCTTTATTACAAGCAAGTCTCTTGCATTCTTCTTCTACTTTATTGCACTGTCAGGCAATGAGGAGCAGCATGATTTATAAGAGGATTTTGGAGGGCTCCGTTAAGTCTTAATGTACTTTTCAAACAAAATACGGCGGATTTTGGAATGGCCCTAAAACATCTGGCATTACGATATTTGTGTCTTCAGTTCAGCTCTATTTAATATGTTATCATAATTACTATCTCATTTGCTGCTGAAAATCATCAGCAAATTGCCGGTGAGCTCGGGTGACGCCGCCTGCCGCTCTCTGGTTAATCGGACATATGAAGCTTCTGAATGACTGAAGCCCATGCATTGTGCCCCGTGACAGCCTGTCAGCGATAGTGTTGATGCAGCCTGTTCTCTGCCTCCTTTACTTATTTAGGGGAAATATTCGAAGGTGCTGCTCCAGCAACGGTGACTGAGCCAGACAGTTACACTGATTTAGTGTTTTTGTATCCTCCTTTTGATCTCTTGAGGGTTGGTTATTCTAAGTAAAACACGTTGATCCATATTTTGTGGTGCTGCAAAGACATAAAGCCAGGCTGGTGAAATGTCTTGCAACTGAAGAGAAAACAATGATGCAGAATTGATAATGAGCAATTAACTTCCAGCAGACAGTGATTACTTTCAGCTGTCCTGTAAATTCTACCCAAACCCATTTCCAACGTGCAATAAAGGTGTTTCATCATGCTCCAATGTCCATTAATGTCGACATATTGCAATGTTACTGTGGCACTAAGCTAGAAACATTAAGGTTTACTTGGCAATGTAAAGTTGAAGAGTGGGAATGATGTTTTGCTCTATCATGGGAAAGTCACATTCACCACATTTTAGAGGGTTATTTTAGAGTGCTGTCGAGAAGCCAGCCATCTTAGACTCAGCGGTGGCTCCCCTGTCACCGGCTGCTTTATAAATACGTTATGCTCTCTCATTGACAGTCATATATTGATCGTCTCAGTAACAAAGTACTGTGTTGCTTTGATCATTCAGCAATAGGTGTCGAGACTGGTTTGTCTCGGGGGACTCGATGAAGCATTGCCTGACACAGCTGACGAGACGGCGAGTGTGTGTGTGTGCGTGTGTGTAGTGTTTGTGCACGGGTTGTGTAGCCTAAGTTGTGTTCTCAAGAGATTCCTGCCCTCGAGTGATTCTAATAGCATTTGACATCGTCTGTGTCTGAATGGTCCAATGGTGCATTATGTTTCTCCTGACACACATCTGGGATACCAACCACAGGGGGATGTGCCCAGTGTTGTCTCATGCTCAATGTTCTAACTCATTTTTCAGCCCAGTCACAACTGTGTGTGTGCGCGTGTGTGTGTGTGTGTGTTGTCAAGTGATACTATTGTGCTTCCTCCACGGTGTGTTGACACAGTAAGAGAAAGAATTTAAGAGACGTTAAGACTGGATGCTGTGTTGAGTCGGTGTGACAGTCAGATCCCTGGCTGTCTGTGAGAGCTGTGCCGGCATTGTCTCAGCATTGTCTCAAATCACGCACACACACACGCGCACACACACACGCACACACACATGCATAAAGTACACATCATGCGCACTTCCAACCGAGCTGTATTTTTGCTGAAGAAAAAGAAGAAGAAAAAGAAACTGCAACTTTCTGCACCAATCTTTAAAACTTCTAAAACTCATAATGCAACATAACAGGGAGGCACTTCTTAATAACTTCCCCTGCTGAAAATGTCCACATATAAGCCATCATGACATCGTGGCAATCGGTTTTCTACCCACCTGCTGCACGTGCATGCTCACTTGTGTGTAAATCGAGAGGCCATCTATAGTAAGCCTTGTCAGTGTCAGCCAGAATGCACGACATTAAACTGAAGCAGCTAATTGGAATTCACCCGATCTGGCGCTTTTCCTACTGTGACATGTCAAAATGTCTTCAGTTTAAAAGGTACCCTGCCAATACTACATAACAGTCATTTCACCTGCAGCCAACCCCTTCACAGATTCACTACAATGGCACATTAACTAGAACTGTGCTGCAACAACACACATAAAACATTGTTCATTGAAAGAACATTGCTGTCGTGTTGTCTGTCACTCTGAACATGCATGACTGCAGGCATCAGTAACAGATTCGAGAACACTGGAAGCTCTCACAATTCCTTGTCTCAAGCATCCAATTCCTTATCTTGAGCCTTCAGTTTTGAGCTCATTCGGTGACTCACTGAGATTGTTAGTCATTACTTGTATCCCTTGGGTATCATACATCACATGTTTGAGCTCCGTGTAAACAGCTAGTGAGGACTGAAAACACAGATTTTCACAGATTTTTTTGATCTTCAAATTGGCGTTATGAAGCGATTGAAATGAAAACAGTGTTGCCCAAATCCCTTATGGATTCACAGTATGTTTTTCACGGTTCTTTTCCATCCAGCCTCTTCCCGTGTCTGTATCAGACTGTCGCAGTGAGTGTGTGTGGGAGGGGGAAAGCACAAGTTCTTTCCATGGCTCATCACAGCCTTTCGCTCATAGTGCAGCTAAATGGGTGACTGTATCTCCGCTCCCCCAATTAAGGGTGTTAATGCGTGAGAGTGGGTATGTTGAGAAAGTGTGAATGTGTTTGTGTGCTAACACAGCAGTAGGGGCCTTGTGCGTGCTCTCTCTCTCTCGCTCAGTGTGTCACACATGCATTAATCAGTCGTCATCACAAAAAAAACATTTCGAGGAAGCTTTCCCAGCATGCAGGAATATTGTGAAAAGAGTCTGAGTAAAGGAGCAGCAATAGTTAGACGAAAGGATTTTAAGAGAGGAATTCAGAGCATGCTGAATGCTAACGATGTTACCTGAGAGGGAATTGTAAGGTGTTCGCTATGTTGTTGGTAGGGACGGTCTTATCAGCTGTGACCGCCTTCTATGAGCTCAGTGAAGAGCAGCGGTCTGAAAAGTAAAACCAATGCAGAGGTGCCTTAAACGTGCATTCTTTCTACTGGCCAGCAGGGGGCGACTCCTCTGGTTGCAAAAAGAAACAAACCGATTGTATAGAAGTGTTTGAGAAAATGATTCTACTTCTCACTTGATTTATTACCTCAGTAAACATCGTAAACATGAGTTTATGGTCTCACTCGCTAGTTGCAAGGCTTCTTCATTACAGCACGATGTTCACTGATTTAATTATGGTCCATTTAGAGTAAAAGAGATGATGGAGCAGGTTATGCTTTTGGGCGGGGCTACCTTGTGATTGGCAGAAATCTACCACAGTGTTGTCCGGTCTGGGAGTTGCGTGTGTTCTTGTTTTACAACTTTAACCCTTTCACAGTGTGTTTTCAGTGCATAAAAGTTCATTGTCACCTTTTTGGCCCCAAAATGCCAAACTTGAGGCTTCAAAACTTCAGTCCACAAACTTATGGGTGACGTAAAGGTGACTACATCCACTTCCTATATTCTGTCTATGGCTTAAAGATGTGGGCGACTGGTCACCCATAACAGTGGCAGGATCTCTCTGAAGAAGCTTTGTCATGGGAAATAAAACACAGCGGAGTAAGAATGAACTTCCTGCCTCCACGGGAAGCAGCTGTGCATGGTTAAGCTACTGCAAAAGGTCAGTTTTGGAAAGGCAAAACAACTTGTATTTGTATGTACTGGGATCATAAATGGACAGAGACTTAACTTATCAGTGTGTCACTGTGTGCGGTGGGTGACTTTCTAATGTTATTGATATCTCCACCTGATTCTACCATCTCGTCAGAGGATTAGCTCTGGAGCTGTGAGAGATACCGGCTACTAAATCACCACTGTCATATTTTCTTAGCGCGTAATGAACAGCCTATCATTACCCCATTAAAAAAGACGAAGTCTTCTCTCCCACCAGCAGTTAATCCTACTGTTGGATTTACTGCAAGCAAACACGTTCCCTCATGCACGCACACGTGCACATATGGAGAACCACACCTACTCCTGCATGTTTGACGTTATCGGCTTCGGTTTGTACCACAAACATGCAAAATATCACATCAGTCATACTGAAGATGAACATTCGCACATGATCACGCAGCTTGAAATAATAATGCTTCTGCCTAAGACATTCATTCACCTAACGTTACGTCTATGCACAAATGTAAGTGTGTATGGGGGGGGGGGGTGCTACATTGACAGGAAAACCATTCACGAGCTAAGTGGTAAGAGATGCAAAAGCGTTTCCTCTTCCACAACACTGCGATGGGGCTAAATTAATCATCAATGAATGTGCAATGACTGTTGACATTGATTTACTCTCCTATCGTACCCCTCTGTGTGTGTGTTTGATTGCGAGAGGTGATTGTTATCAGTAAGCGATGCATTCTCGTATGCAGACAAGAGAGTTTACGATAAGAGCATTTGCCTTCGCAAGGCGAGAGACAAATGGGCATTTGGGATTGAAGACAACAAGCATTCAATATCTGTGAGTTGTGAGGTGATGTTATGACGTGGAGGCGATTAAGTGGTCTGTGGGAGTGACAGCTTAGCCAAAAGCCTGCTGGTCCAATTCATTTTTCATGAAATAAACTCATTTAATTGCTATTTATTTGCTGCAGTGCAAAAGCTGAATGTTAATTAAATCAAAGCAGTGATTGTCTTTGCTATCTTAAGTCTCTTGGAGATCTGCAGTGTGTGAAACGGTGCAATAATTATTTCATTCCTCTAATCCCAGTGTCAACTCGCGTTGTCTTTCAGATCTCGGCTGGGCTGCCATGATGAGCGAGGAGTGTCCTGTGCCGCTGGGGAGCCTTTCCTTAGCCGGGTCAGGGCAGAGTGAGGAGTACGGCTTGGCGCAGGCTGATGACATCATTGAGGAAGTGGGTCTGGGTGATGACGTCAGTATCGGCAGTGACCTAAGCGCTCTCGTGTTGCCGTTCCCAGAGCTGGCGCCTGTGGTCTTCTTCTGCCTCAAGCAGACCACCTGCCCTCGCAACTGGTGCATCCGTATGGTCTCCAGCCCATATCCTTTCTTCCACTGGTGGAACTGGCCCCCTTTAACCTTTAACCCTTCATCATTCTCGAACCTGAATTATTCACCTGTCCGCGTACCAGCTCCAAGTGCTTTTTCAGTTCAAAAGATGAAGTTCATGCAATGCACTTTACATGTATCTGTGTAAAACACCAGCACTGGCTATCATTAACCTTTGTTCAGTGGTACACCTTTCATGTAGCATCTATTCATGTCCTCATCTGGTGCTTCCGGGTTTTCTTTTTCTGCCTATCCTGCCTGTCACCCAGTTTTTTAGAATCCCAGTTTCTCTCCTTTAATTAAGATATCGTCTGTCTCTGTTTTGTGTTGTTTTGACACATTTGCATCCATCTTGACTCTGACCCGCATCCCATCCACCCTCACTCACTTATCATGTGGATTTGCCACCACATTGATGCAGAAGACATCCCAGAATCTCCTCAAAGTAAGTGTGTTAGGCATGTTTATTCAACTACAACTGCAGTGATCTTGAACAATCGAATGTGTACATTTGTGTGTGTGTGTGTGTGTGTGTGGTTTTACCTTTTGTTTGCTGATTACACCGACAGCGACGGTGAGATTCTTTCACTCCTTTCACGTTAGGGACAGACAAGACCACAATGGGCTGGCTGCCTGTATGTGTGTTTGTGTGTTTGTTTGTTTGTGTGTGTGTGTGTGTGTGTGTTTATACATCGAAGTGCAATATGGCTAGAGCTCTATTAACTCCCACTAGTCGTAGCGCAGGTCTCCAAGGATTGCAATGTCAGTAAAATGTTTGCCAGTCGGTCGGTTCAAACCTCTGAGCTGCCTGGCTTGTCATTCAGCCTTCAGAGGCAACTCGATTCTCAAGTATTTTTACTCACTGCGGTGAAGCTGATAGTATGTGTTTTTAAAAGGTATAATTTACTCTAAATATTTTGTATTCAAATACATCTATAAGTAATAGATGGATGGTGCATAACATTGAACAGTAGAAAATACAAACAAATTCACAATAAAATATAATATGTTGTTGGTATGTGTTGTTGATATTCTGTTCACAGGATTAAGTTTGGCATTAATACACATGGTACATATACTGGTCTGTACAACAGCAACGAGAAACCTAATGAGCACCTTTATGCCAGGGGCTTAAGAAGTATTGCAAACTAATTTTACTTAAAAAAAAAAAAAATCTCACTCATTAGTTTGATTTAATTAGATTTTTTCATGCCTTTTGGATGTTTGTCTTTTAGGAAATCAATTTCGAATTAACTTAAAGTCTAAACGACCAAATAACAGACCAAGAGAGATTATCGTGAAATAAGAAAAGAAATAATGAATGATGGAAGTTAGGGGATAGGTTGTGCGAAATAAAATCAACAAAGTCTGAATACAGGCACATTTTAATCGACAGAAAATCAGAGAAGCATTGAGGCAACAACTCAGGAAATGCCTTGTAAGACTTTATTCAACCCGGACATTTACAGCAAGCCTTGGAGGATAGAGGATAGTCGGCAGTCAGACAGACAAAACTGGACATTTCAGACTCCATCTTTGATGTTCGGAGGGAAAGAGGTTTCAGAAAGATGCTTGATAATGGCTGAGATGTGCTGCTCTCAGTTGGCTGCAAGCCACGGGGTAAAAACACCCTGCACACACTCCAAATCTTACTTCACATCGCCCGAGTTTCTATTGCGGCTCACCGGTTGTTGGACACCCATGGTGCAGTGTGTGAGAGAAATATAAAATGAGTGTGAGAAAGGTGAAAAAGAGCTTCCTGCGAAGGTTGTTATTGTCTCGAAATGAGGTGATTTTCCTCTCGAGGAATCAGCTGGAGAGCAAAGAAAACACAAACGCACACACACTTCGGTCACCGTGATGGTTAGTGAGCTGTTACTTTTGCCTACTGTGACTGTGTTAGTTTAGACCGTTTTAAAGCTGGCTGAAGTGTGTGTGTGTGTGTGTGTGTGTGTGTGTGTGTGTGTGTGTGTGTGTGTGTGTGTGGGATGGCAGCATATTCACAGGCTTTGTGCCTTTACTTGTGTACGATCTGTGTGTGGGGGACTTAAACTGGAGCAAGAGTTTGATGTTTGGTGCACTGAAACAATGATTTGTACCCGTTTGAGTGTGTGTGTATTGATCGTACCAAAGCAGACATTACTGTATATATATATATATATATATATATATATATATATATATATATATATATATATATATATATATATATATATATATATATATATATATAGATTGCTTATGTACTGACCAGATAGGAGCACAGCACAGTTTTATTTTTGAAGACCTGCATGCTATCATACTGTAGTCAGCCTCTTTTCACTGTCGTCAAATCCTATTTGGCTTTTGCACATTGCTGTGTATTGGGGGGGCAAAAAGATGGTTTTGCAGATCAATAATTCTGCAAGGAGTAGCTGTCAAAGGCCTTCAGTCACACACACACACGCACACACACACACACACACACACACACACACACGCGCACACACACACACACACAATGATGCTCTCCCACGCTAGCCTGCAGCAGTGCACCTGGAGCAGCTCTCCATATTGCACCTAACACACGTCTTCTCCCTCTCCCTGTTGTTCTTCCTCTCCAGAGTGCACGCACACACTCTACACACACCAAGCCACATAAATGGACCCTAATACTTCCCTCAATGTTGTCAAATCCATTTTGTTAATGGATTTTGCCCTCATTTGCCCAATCCGTTAACACTGACAGGAGGTTTATTTTGATATCACGACCATCCTCTTACAACAAAGCAAAGTTGATTTGCCAATCAGTCTTAGTTTATTCCTTATTTCCATTCCTCTGTATCACTTTACCTCCCTCCACTTTGCTTCCCCACTGACTCGTAATCGTCAGATATCTGTAGATATTTGATGTATATTGGCGTCACGTGTTAAATCTGCCCTGCAGAATCATTTTCCTGTTTTCTATAAATTTATGAAGACATTTTCTCTCAATTTAAATAGACGCTCTGCTCTCTGCTCTGCTCCGCCTTTGTACTGACGTGGTGTGGAGAGATACTGTAGCAGCTGTTCCTCCACCCCTGTCAAGACTGATAGCGGATAAGATGTGTGTCCCAATATAGTTCCCCTCACCTTGATAGATTCATTATAAAGCACTACTGCACAAGTGTATCTCTATATATATATATATATATATATATATATATATATATATATATATATATATATATATATATATATATATATAGAGAGAGACACACTTGTCCACCTTCTCAATATTAAAGTTGTTATATATCATATTTTACAGGTGAAATCTGTTAGGGGTCATAGTTTTCACCTGGTCCATCTTTTAGAAAAGACTGTTGCATTGGTTCTTAGTTAAGTGGGGAGGATTGCCTCTCATCAATACTGTTTTTCTGTGGATCAAGATGAGAACATGTCCGGTCACTCATACTCATACTGTACCTCGAATAGAACAGTCGACTGCATTCAGTGAAACCTGACCGGTCAACATCTACTCGTGCTGGAAACATAGAAAGCAGTTCTTCATCAACCTATTGTGTCATGTGGTGACTTGTTTGAAGGTGAAGAATATTTCAGTTTTACAAGTAATATATACAAATGAAAGAGCAACAATCTTCTGAAATTGTTACCAATGTATGTTGAACATTGTGTTTCGTTTGGGACTTCTTCCACTGCTGCACGTTTTTTCTGCACTGTTTGTTTCAGACTCCTAAATTGTCGTTGTAATTGCAAACATTGTACGTTTTTAAGCTGTATTTTCAAAGTGGAAACGCAGGGTAACTACTTGCAGCACACAGCATTTCAGAAAGGAAATGTGCTGGCATGTGTGTGTGAGTTGTTTCGGCAGAGAGCAGTGACTGATGCGTGGCTCTGGGCTCCTTCTTGTTTCTTTCCCCCATCCAAACATTGGGACAATTGCATGAGCTCCTCTGTACTTTCTCGCCACTTCCTCTCTATTTCTTTATTCCCTCTCTAAAATCAGCATCCACTTTCCACTCTCTTTGTCTTGTTTTCCTCTCTTTTTTTTCACCGAAGAGCTTGATGCCAGTGACTGTCCTGTTCTTCACATTCTCTCATCCTCTCCCCGTGTCCTCTGAGTGTCTCCTGTGGTGTTCGAGCAGAGTGACCGGCCTCTGTGGCCCGTGATCCTATCTGGCCCTGACATCTTGTTATCTCCATGGTGACGGATGGCTGAGGCGTTGCCGTGTCTTGATCTTAACTACTGCTGAGGATCTCACACCTGGGACACATCACCTACTCTCGCTCATCTTCCCGCACTCTCTTTCTGCGGTTTTCTTATTGTTTTTTCTTTCTGTCCTTCTGTGTTCTGTGGCTCTAGTTGGAAAAGTTGCTCTGGGACAACATGGTAGATCTTTGTAATTGTGTTTTGCGATGACACCGGCTGTGAGGCGTGTCACTTGATGTTGAATGTTTGTTCCGCTTGTTCTTGACGGATGTTTTGTTGAAGAAAATCAAAAGCCTTTCTTTTATCTCATGCTTGTTCTCCTGTCTGTTTTTTTGTCATTTCTTTGTTTTTGCTTTCTGTTTTGTCCTAACACACAAATGCTATCACTCCTTTCTACTCATGCATCAGTTCCCCCTTCCTTACGATGTTGTCGCTTCCCAAGCTTCCATTTATGCCTTCCTCTTGTGCAGTAATGCGAGTGTTCCACTTATTTTAATGAGCCTAGGCTTCAAATATGAGCTGTTGTCCTTCTACCCCGGGGAAAGTCTCCTTTTAACAAGAGGTGTTAACATTAATGATGCAAACTTCTGTTTATGATTAATAAAACGCATTGGAATACTGATGCTTATGCTTCCGTAATAAATGCCAAAGCTAAAGTGACTACTAGTACCAATACTGATTCAAATGATCCCCACTGTCGCATCACTCTTTCTCACTTCTTCCTCCCGCCATGCTTCTGTCCTTCCCCCGCCTCCCTCTCTCTCCTCCCTCAGGTCTAGTCCAAACTCTATTAGCCTGTGCTGTCTGAGAGAGGAAGAGGAGATGTGAGGGGACCAGTGGAGATGAAGGGCTTAACGTGACTCTAATGATTACTGTAGTACCAAGCCTCAGTGCATACACACTCTGTGTGACCTCCTCCATAGTAGTTAGGCTACACTGAACATGTGCTTTTTACACGATAGCAGCTTACCGGTCAAGGTAGATACTTAAACAGCAAGAGTATTGCTACATTATGTTGCTCACTCATCTCATCTTCTTTATCCATTTCCTTGTGTGCTAAAGGACGCCAGCATTTCACAGAATGAATGCAATCATTTACCAAGAATCTTTGAATGAAGTTCATGTACTTGTAACATCTTTTGAGGGTAGATTGGACTTCTAGAGTGACATGTGCCTAACCAGCCTTCCCCCCCAAGGATTTTTTGCATAACTGATATGATGTCTCATGGATTTACCACAAACCACTTTACTGTGACTTCTTCACTGACTGCAGTGAGTTTGTGAACAGTCTCACAACCAATCACACAGCCCATCATGGGAATAGTAAATTAAAAACCAACCTGTCTGTGGCTTGGATCCGCTGATTGCTTTTTTTGGTTTGCTAGGTACAGTATGATATGTAGGAAATGTGTTGGTGTGTATCGGCGCTCTAAGCAGCCTAAGCTTTCTTGCAGGTGCCTTATTTCTCGTTTCTAATTTTCTTGCTGTTTAGGCAGCAGCGAATCGGGGTGCATGTTCGTTATTTACGAATGGTACTAACAGTCCCAACAGTCCCACGTGCAGTTAAATCACAGCTATTATTTTACTCTTGATAAGCTACCTTAGCAAGAGTAGATTATCATTTCCATTTTAATAATTGAACTGGATTGAATGCATATTAATTGCAAATAGAAGATAGGCCACAATTCTAACAGCTTTGCAGTAACAGTAGAGGTTAATATGAAGCCATACAGGAATGAAAACGAATCACTTCATTTGTACAGGAGATGGTTCTCTCTACTCTTGTGATTTGTGTTTTTATATGACTACAACTTTTAAAGGTTTATAATAATAGAGCTGAAATACTGTAAGTTTTGAAACTTACTTGGCAAACAGTTAATATACAAACAGTGGTTCCGAACCCTGGCTCCAGATCCTTAATCCGGTCAAGGATCTGGAGCCAGGGTTCGGAACCACTGTTTGTATATTAACTGTTTGCCAAGTAAGGACTTACTGTTTGCCAAGTAAGTCATGGCAAAATTTCAATTCAATAATAACTCTCTTATGAAAATCATTTCCTTCAACTATGTTCAAATTGAACAGTCCAAGAATATAATATCAAACTGGACAAAACTAACTGTATGGCACTGGACACTTAATTCATCAAACAATAATACATTTGATATTAAAGATAAATGTGTAATTTATAGCACATTCCCAGACTAGTCTATTCAGCATGGACGGTAAAAAAGTAAATTCACATGTACAACATTATAAGACTAGTTGCTAGGATATATCAGCACCGTTGGAAAGCAGTTGCGATTCTTTATGGAGATTATAACTACACATAACATATGAAGCATTGCTAGACTCATCGATCTGGACGGAAACTAATTATCTTACAGCACTAGATACTGAACTGATATGAAAATCAACAATTTCGCAGTTGCCATGAAGTGATTACAACCAATTGTAACATAAATATTGTTTTTGCTTTTTATAATTGTTCAGTTATTTAAATGCAATTGTACTTACAATTGCTGAGGAATTAGCCTCAAACTAATATATTGCACCATATTTAGGTGCATGAATGTCAATGTCACTGTTCAGGGGGTATCATTTCCATCTGAATGTCTGCAGTAACTCCGCACAAAGGTACGGTCATCGGGCACATTCATCTTCCAACTGCTACTGCTCACATATGCAGCTGCAGAGTGCTGTACATGGAAGTCCCAACTGAAAGCACTTGCACCTCCCATGGCTACTTTCATTGTCAGTGCTTCTCTTAACTTGCCCCCCCCCCCCGTGTTCCGGTTCAGTTCACCCGGTGACTCGTTAACGTTAAACCCGAACACCTGCGGAGGTTGTTTGTTTGAACTCAAAGTAGAATGAAAGGCCGAGATACTGATGAGATGACGAGGTCAGAGAGCTTCAGGGAGAGGAGGCTGGTTGTGTAGCCCAGCTTGACGCAGGGCTGAGCTGTGGGTGGAGTTGGGCCTGGATAAAGGTGGAGGTCTAAACAGACGTGAGTACAGCTTCCTACTGTCACAGTGTTTTAAATACATTGATAAGGCAGGGTATGTTAAATGCAGCCTCTGCTCCAAGGAGATGAACTACAACAACAAGGGCTCACATGTCCTCTCATCACACTGTTCACACTGTTCACTGTAATGACCACAGCCAGTGTACGAATACCTTTGGCAGCGTCTGTGTGCGCGTGCATCAATCCATGTGTACAATTGTGCTTCAGTGTGTGTGCTTGCACATTATCACGATCAACCACTGTTGGATTATGGATTATGTAGACACGGTTTTTGAATCACAGCCATAATTGGGTTATGTGTGATTTCAATGTCTTCAATGTCACATTTTTAGAAGGGAATTGCATTCGGATGGCTGCCTGACACTATCCTCCTTACTCTTTGGCACTGTGTTATGCTATATATGCTATACTCTATATTGCAGCAATTCTTTAGACAGCAGCGCCTATTTGTCTGAGCTCAGTAGCAGCAGGGCAGATTGCTTTTGGATATAACACGCAGATAAATGTCAGAGGTGCACAAACACATGCTCACGCTCACACACACAAATGGCTAGCACGCACACTCGAACCAGTACGTTTCTCTCTCTCTCTTATTTTTCACCATCACATTCTTGCGTCTTTGTTTTTAACTTATAAAAGTGTCATGTCTTCCGTTTTTATGTCAGCTCATCTCAGAAGTATTGCTTTACACAAACTGGGACTCTTGAGAGAATTGAATAAGTAATTTAATGGCTCCATCACCACTAACTGCAGGGTACATTTTATCCAAGTGAGGAGTGCTTTGTAGTTTGCTATTTCTCATCAATTATCCACAGAGGACTATATCAATTGTGTGAGTCATTCTGCACTGTCTGTTCTTCGCTTCCGACCTCCCAAAAACTCTCCTCAACAGACTTGAAATACAGTTTTCTTCAAAGATATATGTAGAAAGTGAGCAGTGAGCACATTAATGACCGTGAAATGAGGCGATTATGACTGCCTCGTCAAGAGTGGAGCAGAGTGGTGATTTAGGAGATGTCTGTATATGTGCGCCACACGAATTGTGCTTTTTGTCTCGGTGCTGGAATGTTGGAAAAAAAGCTGTTCGGACATTGTTCTATATGCGAAGGTGGCAGTTAACTCATTCATCTGTATATCTGTGACTTTGTGAAACAGAAGGCGTGAGACGGAGTTGAAAATTAGCTGTCTTGCACCAACAACTAAAATACGAATTACACATGTGCAGGTGTTTATAGCAGGTACAGACAAGAATTAACAGCACTGATTGCTAAATTGCAAATACTTCAAAAAAAATAAACATTCTGGAAATTCAAAGTTTTTATGGTTAAAATGATGCAAGATATTTCTAATTGCAATATGGAAATAAAGTGGTGACAGGCCAGCGCTTAGCCTCAAGTAAAAGATGGTTCACGTCTGGCAGTATAATATGTAATAAGTACTCTGACTTGTATCCTGCTTATTTTGCTCCTTCAGAGCAGAGGGCCAACTCTCTGTGGCATCGTCCTTAATACAGGGGGATTTAAACAAAAGCTTACATTTTAGTAGTTTGAATGTAAATCCTGTGGTTATTACCAGAGGCAGCTGTAAAGAAAGCTACAGATAAGCAAAGCAATAATTATTCGACTCCAAATGTTCTTGTCTCGTTACACTTGGAAGCTAAACTGCCAGCAGACAGAATAACTAATAGATCAAATGTGACAGCTCACAGTCTGTACTTACTGTGTGGAATACATTTTGTCCTTTCAGAATACATTCCGCGATGTTTCGCCGATGGCTAATGCCACCAAAACAGCAAACTCTGGTTGCATGCAAATCATCAAGTTTTGGTGATTTGCATGTTTTAAATGTAATTTACGCTTTAGGCTGGTAGGAACATCTGACCTGAAGGTTAGGATACAAACAAGGCAACAGCTCTTCGACACTCAGGTTTTTCACTGAGTGACCAATTATTCATAAATATTTAATCAAAATGGCTATAATTTAATGGTTTGATTCTGCAAACTGTCTGTTTAACTATGGTTTTCTTGTCGGACCATAGCAAGTACTACTTATAATGTAACCAAATAAATCACAACACTTGAATAAGTTATGGGACTTTTGAAAGTGCACAGGCAGCTTCTTCAGACTACTCTAAGTACTTCATGAATGAATGAATGCATTTTATTTATACAGCGCTTTTCACAGACAGTAGAATCACAAAGTGCTAAACAGAGCAGACATTTAAAAGCATAAAAAACACAATGTGACCCTAGGGTCAATAAATTATCTACACAGAGAAAATTAAAAAATTAAATAAAAAATAATAAAAAATTAAATAAAAATGTAAAACATATTTTAAGAGCAGGTCTAGGACATGGGTTTACTTTTACACAAACGCCAGCCTAAACAGGTGGGTTTTGAGCTGGCTTTTAAAAGTATCCACAGTATCTGTGAGGCGCAGAGTTGCAGGCAGAGCATTCCAGAGCCTCGGGGCCACTGCCTCAAAGGCTCGGTCACCACGGCTCGTAAATCGTGTGCGTGGGACTAACAGAAGACCTAGAGCGTTTGACCTGAGAGTGCGGGCGGGTGAATAGGGGCGAAGTAGATCAGCTACATAAGTCGGAGCCTGACCGTGAAGTGCTCTGTAAGTGATGGTGAGAATTTTGAAGTGTATCCGAGATGCTACAGGAAGCCAGTGGAGAGATCGGAGTACGGGGGTGATGTGAGACCGTCGATTTGTCCTGGTGAGTAATCTGGCGGCAGCATTTTGGATGACCTGCAGACGGTTAAGAGCAGATACACTGAGTGATGTGAAAAGTGAGTTGCAGTAGTCAATGCGTGAAGAGATAAATGTGTGTATGATCATTTCTAATTCAGGTGTTGATACTACAGATCTCAGTTTACTGATATTTCTTAGATGGAAGAAAGATGACCTGGACAGCTGCTTAACATGAGGGTCAAACGACATGGATCGATCAAAGAAAATCCCAAGATTGCGCAGGTTGCAATGGGCAGCAGAGGAGAGTGGACTAATAATCTGCCTGATCATGGGGACAAACTCCTCTGGAGCAATAACTAGGACCTCCGTCTTAGAGTCGTTGAGTTGCAGGCAGTTTTCTGCCGTCCAGTCTCTGATGGCATTGACACAGTCCAGGAGCCTAGTTAATGTGAATGCCTCGCTGGGTTTGAATGACAGATGGAGTTGGATGTCGTCTGCATATAAGTGATAGGACACATTATAGCTTTTTATGATCGGTCCCAAAGGTAACAGATAAAGGGAAAATAACAGAGGCCCCAGAACCGAGCCCTGCGGTACACCACAAGACAGTGGAGAGGTAACAGACACAAAATCACCCACAGAGACATTGAAACTTCTGTCATTGAGGTAAGATGTAAACCAGTCTAACGCTATGCCAGTTATGCCCACCCAATCACGTAGCCTCTTAATCAGGATGTCATGGTCTACAGTGTCAAATGCAGAACTGAGGTCCAGAAGAACTAACACAGAGCAGTCACCTGCATCAGCACACATGAGAATGTCATTTGAAACCCTCAGGAGAGCGGTTTCAGTAGAGTGTTGCTTACGAAACCCAGACTGGAACTTGTCATACATGTTGTGCCTCTCCAGTGCAGCAGTAAGTTGTTTGGCCACTACTTTCTCTAAAATTTTGGACAAGAAAGGCAGTTTTGATATGGGCCTGTAGTTCATGGGCAAAGCTGGATCTAACTTTGGTTTCTTTAATATGGGCTGGATAGTGGCATGTTTGAAATAGGAAGGGACAATTCCTGTAGATAATGAGGTATTGACAATAGATGTTACTGCAGGGCCAATAGTTAGCAGAAGTTTCTTAAATAGAGAGGATGGAATTATATCCAGAGGGCAAGATGATGGCTTTGTTTTGTTAATTAAGTCCATCAGGTCTTGAAGGCTGATAGGCTGGAAAGAGTCCAGAACAGCAGGGGATTGCGAGGAGCTACAAGTAGATGAACAGATCCCAGGCTGAATGCCAGACCTAATACCTGTTACCTTATCAATAAAATAGATAAGGAATTTGTTGCAATCATCAACAGAATAGCATGGTAAAGTGGAGACAGACGGTGAAACAATTCCTTTAATTGTGTCAAACAGAATCTTGGGATTTCTCTTTGAAGAAGAGATTAGGTTGGCAAAGTAAGCAGTTCTAGCTTCCTTTACTCCAGTATTAAAAGAAACTCTGAGGTCTTTGACATAGGATTCTGTGCTCCCCAAGTGGCAGGAAAACTGATTCTTCCAGACCACGGCGAGACCTCCACCGCGGCCTGTCAGACTGGAGTACACGCCTGGAGTACACGCCTGGAGCCAGGTGTGGAGGCTGAGGACTCTGCTGAACCGCTGTGATCCACGGCCGAGTGTTGGACTTGGACCACTGATAAAAACAGACATGAATCTGGCTCTGCCATTGACTATGGAGGAAAGACAGCGAGGTTGTGTCAAAGAACACAACGTTTAGTAAAGAAGAACAAATGGCTATTATGAACCCTGGCAACGCTTCCAGTCCAATTTTGTAGGACGTGTGAGGAAAGCGTGAGTCACTAGGGGATGTTTATTAGCATTCTGCTTTTCGATAGATCTTCAGTATGTTTCAGCATGAACCATTTGCCCACTTGCTGTGCGAGCTTTGAGGTCTACCCTTTGGTAATGATGAGTGCATTAGCAAACCGGGAAAACTCATTACAATATCAAGGAGACCTGCAGATCACATGCCCTTTTAGTGCCTTTGAGTAGAGTCTGTGTCTTTGTGTCCTGGCTATGTGAGGCATGAACATCACGTTACCAATTCATGCGTCACAATTTTGCCAAGCTCAGATGACCCTCCCCCTCCCCCCCCCCATTGTTCGATGTAAAGTCATGACAACTTTGCAGCACCTTTTTAATAGTCAAACGGCATTGTGAAGAGAGTTCCCCTCACTGGAGCCTCTGTGGCTCATGGACTTTCACTGCATCGGTGCACACAAAATGCCAGGGTGCGGTTTGCATAAAGTAGTGCGTGAGTTAGGTGCCCTCACCCAACTTCACAAGAAATGAATGACAAACTGCCCACAATACCTCAATGGTTGTGATATAAGATTGCCATTCAAGGTCTCTCATTTCCTCTGAAGAAGAGAGAGCAGGAGGCTTATGGCCAGGCCGGTGTTCACCTGAGAGAGATCAAAGCGAGTCTTACATGGGTTGACAGGTGGAGGAATTCCATTTCTTCAAAGCACTCTGATATTAGAATGTGGCATCCTTTCAAGACTGCCTAATAGTTGGAGAGAGGTCTAAGATGAGCATGCAAGTCAGGGAGTTTTTTCTTTCTTTCTTGAGAAGCCCCATTGTGTCAATCTAATATGACATGATTAAGAAGCTTTTATATAATTTCTCTCTTGGCATTCAACATTTCCCCTTTTGAGTTTAAGCTCTGCTCAGTTCATTTGATTAAGAATCAAGGAAAGCGGGACCCATTGAGATATTGAATTACGTTTTCTGCTGCGTGTTTGCGGCACGTCACATGGGCACTGAGTCAACTCTACATCCCCAGATATCAGAGTTGGCCTATGAGCAGGGCGGATGCGTAATTCACTGCAAACACATGTGACACACTGAAAACGAAGGATATGAGAGTAGATGAGCAGAGAAAGATAAAAGGGAGGGAGAGAGAGAGGGACGGAGCCGGCGGATAAGAAACGGTAATTATTGCGCAGATAGAGAGGGATGGAAAGTCAGTGAGCGGCACAAAAGCGAAACACTGAGTGAAGGACAAGCTTGTAACTTCTCTGTGAAAGACAGATGGAAGAGAAAAGATGGAGACAAAAGAGACGGACGACAGCCCTCGGAGAGGCGGCAGAGAGAGAAGGGGAAGAACGGAGAGATTGCTAGTTAGCACTTTTCTAGAAAAGGCAGAGTGTGAGAGGGAGACAGAGTGAAGCAGGAAGAAAAAGGGAGATAGTTAGCACAGTGGCAGAGTGAACTTTTGCCCAGTGCCTGTCAGCACAGAGGACGGCAGAGGATGGGTGTAGTGTGTCTGTGTGTACGTATGTGTGTGTGTGTGTGTGCGCATCATTTGCGTATTTCAGTGCAGATAAAAACGTGTTTCCACTGCCCCAAAGGCGGCAATACAATCAGTGAGTACAGGTTTGAAATAAGGCTGTTTAGTCTACACATAATAAATATGTAAATATCAGTTTTGCCATTGTCTGCCCTTCACAAAAGAACAACCCCATTTACTGATTATACCAAATATAACATTTTTTCTCTACTTTTTAATACCATTTTCCTCTACGAATCCACCTTGGAAGGTGGATTTATCCATAACGCACACTTTCATCACTCACCTCGGCCATTTTTTTGACTTCTGTCCGGTGACCCTTACTCTCCTCTGGGAGTAATCCTCCGTTGGCTCGGGAAGGGGAGAGGGAGAGAGAGGATGGAAAAAAAGTGGAAGGGGGTGACAGGGAGGGGGAGAAGAAACGAAACAAAGAGGGCAGAGCTTAAGATACAGGGAGTGTCAGACAGAAAAAGGCCATGAAGAGAGAGAAGAAAAGGTTAGTTAGTGACCGCTAGGGACCAGCTGAAATGGCCCTGCTTTGTCACTGTCTCGCGCGCACACACACACACACACACACACACACACACACACACACACACACACACACATACAACTCTCCCTCGCTCTTCTCACTCTCATGTATACACATAATCCTTGCTGTCAGATATATGTTACACACATATGGATCATACTCAGCCTAAATCCTTCTCCAGTGTTTTGGCTAGTGTGTGTGTGTGTGTGTGTGTGTGTGTGTGTGTGTGTGTGTGTGTGTGTGTGTGTGTGTGTGTGTGTGTGTGTGTGTGTGTGTGTGTGTGTGTGTGTGTGTGTGTGTGTGTGTGTGTGTGTGTGTGTGTTACTGTGTGGGTGGCATCTGTCAGGGCCAATGCTAAAACCCTTCCTCTGGCCAATGATAAAAGCTTAACGCTTCTCTGTGTGTGTGTGTGTGTGTGTGTGTGTGTGTGTGTGTGTGTGTGTGTGTGTATTACCACCCCTGTTTGGACATTAGTTGACGGCTGGTATCTGCAGCTCAAATGAGCCTTGGGGCTTAGGTCATTAAAGACCAGCTTTATACTTATACTAACGCACACGTACACACACACTCCCAAAGTCGCTGAGTTGGTAGGTTTCTTCTAAAACTCTGTAGACTGTCGTGTAACTGAATCAGCGCCTGAGTCACTGATATAACAGCAACACGCTCAAGTGATATCAGCTCAGAGAGGGACACGGGAGAGGAAGCGATTGAAACAAAGGAAAGAATGAGAGGAGGTAGGAGTAATAAATGAGGAGATGTGGTAACACAATAGCTAAGTGATGCCGCCAGGATAGAGGAAAAGAGAAAATACAGTTTTACATGCTTTTCATTTGGGTTGATGGAGTCAAAAAAGTGAAACAAATCTTGAGAGGTAGTCCCTTTTGGAAGCCAGCGGGGAATTGTGTCTCGGTACCAGAGTCCCCTACTGCCAGGGAATCTCTTTAGGAAACGAGGACAGTACTAGAGATGGCGGGAATCTCGACACATGTTCGACTCTCTTGGTGAAAGTCCTCCTGGGAATGTGTGTGAGAGTGGACACATGGCATTTTACACCCTCGCCAGGCCTACAGAGGAGTTGGCAGCAGCAGCGACCATAACACAAAGGACAAGCTGTGAACTACTTAACTTGGGTAGAAAAAAACAAACGCAAAATAAATGGATGAATGAATAAGGTCATGATGACTGACTGAATTTATTGGTGCAAGGAACTGTTGGACTTGGCCTCTAAGTTGCCCTTATATTATGAAAAGAAAACCGTTGGTCCAGTGGGCTCACCCCTGCCCTGACATCTTACCCTCTGGCTCCTATTAATGTCAGCTGTGTGCGGTTGAGTGTGTGTGTACTGTGTGTGCGTGCTGTACACATGGTTTGCACAAACCAGCTTACATCCCTCCAAAAATACTTTTTAGGCAATCACAAACTGTGCACACATTTTCTTTGTCCTTCAACTAAGACCACATACACTGTATGATATAAACCTACACTTTTTCAAACAACCTGCTGTTTTCAAGGAATGACCAGTGTGCTATTTCTCTCACAAAAGGGACTTGACAGCACAATGCTGTACAATTTAGTCTCCTGGCAGCGAGCGAGGGAGCGAGAGAGAGAGTGATAAATAGAGAGAGAGAGAGAGAGAGAGAGAGAGGAGAGAGAGAGAGAGAGAGAGGAGAGAGAGAGGAGAGAGAGAGAAGGTGAGATTGTGTCCTTTTGGCCATTTTCCCAGTCAAACGAGTGTGAGAGGAGGGCAAAGGCAGCCAGGGCCCTCAGAGAGCCGAGCACTGTTTCAACAATGTTATCACAATACATTTGTATGCACTCCATCTGTTTCAATTACACATTCTCCAACTCCCGCTCCTCATCCCTCACCCTGTTTCGTTATTTTTCTCTTTCTGTATGTCACAATTAACATAGACTGTTTATTGGTATAATACACAGAAATTTCCTTTAAAAAAATAAATAAATCAGGAGACTGAGACAAAAACATTCCCTCTGAATCATCACTTATGACCCACTGGGTATGTGGGCATCAGCAAAGAGCCTTAGGGCCCCACATGGGGGTGTAACTCTCAGCCAATTACAGCGCGCAGGGTGTGCAGCTAGTTTCGGTCATCACATGCCGCCGCTTTGTCACGCATGTCCCCCTTTAGCTCTGTCAAATACAAAGAGGCCATTTTTTGACGTAGAACAGGGTTGTTACATCTCTGAGTGTTTCTGTGCTGCAGTTTCCCCCCCTGCTCTTCTCTCTTTCCTCTGAGTGCAGAGCGCCTGCTGCGTCGCACACCGAGCAGAGCCAACAGGACGAAGCCTGCCCTTCGGTGCGTTCGTTCAAAATCCGGCAATGAGGCACCGTCGAAACTTTGAAGCTTTGAAACGTAACTGCCGTGAAACGATCACAAAGTAACGTTTTCTTTTTTTGACTCTCGGAATTTGTTAATTTACAGATTCTGGTGACCATCAGGGGCGCCTCTTCTGGATGCAAAAATAAGTCTGATTGTATAGATGAAGTAGAGAGGTTTGGATGATGAATTTAAAGCTACACAACCAAATAAGGAAAGATTAGAAGTATTGTTTTCCCCCCCAAGATAACATGCTTCTACTAATGCCACTGTTGCATCTCCTCGCTTGTTCTACCTACATTTAATTTAATTGCGCGTGCATTGTAAAGCAAGTATGAGCGATTGCTTTTTTATTCCTTGGAGTCTGTGTGCATGTCGGCTCCTTTGTCCTCGTGTCCGAGCATATTGTGCTTACCCATACCTGAGCTTGCCAGCCTGCAGAGATGCGATTCCACAGGGTGCAGTCACTGTCAGTGCCTGTTAATATCAAATGGCACCAGTTGAGCTGCAGTGACTGACCTTGGTTATGCTTTGGCTAACCAGTGAGCTAATGCAGGCAGCGTTAAAATGCCATCTTTTCTGCAGCTTCTTGCCGTTGCTTTTTGTTTTTATGTAATTTCATAACTGATTTGTAAGTCGGAAATCGGAAGAGGGACCAAGTGTGCACGTCCAGTTAAAGATACTCAGGTTCCAAAAAACGTAGAAAATATAAATCATGTGACAACCACGTGATACTTGAGCCTCGATATTTACTTTAGCTATGCGTGTATATGTGCTATTTAGTTGATCCTTAAACCAAGTTATAAACAGGACTCCCCAGGCTTGCCTCTGCACCAAATAATTACACAGACAGAGAGAAACTAAAATGCCTGAGAGAAGAAGAGACAAAAAGATATATATAGCAACACCATGACCGAAATTGCTCCTATATTTAAACAATTGGAATTATGAGAGAAAGAGAGAAAGTTCTTTTGTGCCATCATCTTCAATTTGGTGTCACGAGTTTCAATGTTTTTTGTGCAACTGTTGCCGTTTTTGGAGTTGGAATGTGAGATTAAAGAGGAACCCTGCTATTTTCATTGAAGTAGTTTCTAAAGGGTGCACACATTTCTTTCACACATTTCTGTCACATCTTACAATTCCTCCATTTTTTCCCGTCGTTCTCAAATCAGACAGATCAATGATGAACAACAATAATGACTGGAATAATTGTTACAGGAGTACTATTTTGTCATTGTTATACGAAAGCACAGCTGTGGAACATACCTCCATTAAAGATTAATAATGATGTCGGCCTATTCCTTCTTTTACAACTTTAACAAATGCACAGAGCAGTTTTCTTCAGCATTTTTCGGTATTGCTGTGCTTCATGATTTGACAACTGCGTACTCACACTAGAGAGCCTCTCGGCACAGACACACTCGCGTACCGATAACTGAACAGCACCTCTGGAGCCGTTGAGGTTTACATGCAAGGTGCCCTTGTACATAACAGGAGAGCTTCTTGCCTCACCTGCTGAATGTTCAGTACCTGCTCCAAGGAGCTCGCTCACAAACTGCCGATGTAAATCTGACAGCACTGTTATCGTAACCGTTACCTAGTCTTAATGTTTGGTAGGTGAACCCGTTGGCGAGGGTTCCGCCCTCTTTTGTTTTATCATTTTGTTTCATTCTGGTGAAGAGACTTGGCAGCGCTGCTCATATTGTGCCCTTCACAAGTAGACTGATAATCAGGCAGATTAAAATGAGCAAATGGGCCATTTGACTTTCATAATGATGGTAATGAAAGTGAGAACAAGTGTCAGTGCCGTGGAGAAGCTTGGAAGCATAACAAATGATAGCTATGAGAGTTGGGAGGGACATACAGTACCCAATGACATTGCTACAGTAAGCTGGGCAAATGAATAATGCAAAGCCAAACATCGGTTTGGCATGTTTTTTGGTTCTTCAGGAAATGCCCCAAAGAGAAAACAAGGCCCATATCTGAACTAGATCGCTACACTGTAGGTATGTCATGTATTGTCAGGTTGGCCTGCACACTTTGGTTTTTACAGAGTCATTATGTTGCAGCCTCTAGTTGAGATCAGCAGTTTATCTTTGTGTGCCTCTTCAGTGCACCTTCTGGCCTAACCAAGCATGAGTAAGTAAATGCAGAGGGGATATGGGGACAACTAGCTTCCGTGTGTGTGTGTGTGTGTGTGCGTGCGTGTGTGTGCATGTGGTGATATGTGAGTTACTGCAAAAAGCAAGATGCTGTTGGAGACAGGTGTGTGTTTGAATCCAAGTGCAATTGTGTGTATTTTGTGGAGTAGTTTAATGGAGGTTTCACTGTGTGAGCATGCGTGTGCGTGTCAGGTAGTAATTAATAAAGACAGGAACATTGGCTCTCCAGCTGTGCTGACATGCCACCAGTCCAAACACACACACACACACACTGGCGATAAAGACCAACTGCATGGCAGCTAGAACTTTCTCAGCCAGTTAAAAAGTACACTTGGACTTCATTTAACCAGCCAAGCTTGTCCTAATTTTGTACAAGCTCCACCTGAAGGTAGCAACACACAAGAGGGGGCTATGCATTATTGAGCCCCTTCTTCTACTTCATTTCAGTCTTGCAGCACATGTGGATTAATATTGTAGTCGTCTGATAAAGACAAAATAATGAAGGACTGGAGTCGAGCGGTTGAGAGGACAGGGTACGTCGATCCGGAGGCCTTTGGTGAAGTACTTTACTCTCCCTCTGAGCCCTTCACTGAAAACAAAGTTCGAAACAAAGTTAACTTGCAAACAAATGACAAAGGCAAGTCAGGGCAAAAGCACTTAGTGGGACGTGACCTCGCAGGCTTCGGTACGCCCTGGGAACTAACCACTGGACCTGCAGTGTTTGTTATACGCTCGCTGCAACAGCAATCAGAATTTTCTGAAGTGAACCAACTGAAAAAAATAATTATGGTTTATGGTGATCCAAGTGATGAGCGCCTGCACTTCTGCTTTCCACAGATCAAATGTTGTCATGTTGAACAATCTTTGTTTAACTTACCATTTTTAATATTTCCTGTTTGGGGTTGTTTTTAGTTAATTTTAGGTATCACAGTCTGTATAACACAGGTAAACTTGACTGGGTTTGTGTTTATTTTAACAAATCTTTCTCTCGATTTAAACTGGGTACATGATAAAAAAACGAAAAGGTATTCATGATTTTGTTTCTTTGCAGACAGAGTATAGAGTATAGATGGCAGGATCACAGTCAAGTCACCACTCCCATAACAGGAGAAACAAATGAGAGAGAGATGGCGAGCAGATAAGCAACGTCAAAGCAAACAAGGACAGAGAAAATAGAAAAGATTTGCTCTGTGTGTGCGTGTGCGTGTACGTGTGTTCAATTTGAATTTGTCCTGAACGTCTTATAGTGGCAGTAGTCACTGTTGATAATGACAAACAGTTATTTTCTAACTGAAAAATACTTGAAAGTGGAAGTAAAGTTCATGTCAACTAGAGGGGTTCAGTCTGTCAGTCATGTTGCTGTCACTCTGTATCCCAGGGCCAGCGTGCCTTGTGGCTAATACTTAGGGAGATGGAAAAGACTACTTTGGTGTTTTGGGTCTGGAAAGGAAGAGAGGCTGTTGAGAGAGCAGGAGCTGAGTGGAAGCTGTCACAGCATCTCTGCTGAGCCTGGGGTAAAATGTAGGCCAAAATAGCATTTCTTTCCTTTGGCATCAGATAGACGTCACAGTAGCGTCCGTTGGTTTACAATAAAGCATTCACTAAATGCCACACAGCATTCATGTGTGCGACTTACAGTAGCCATGCAGAAGTGTTTATAAGTGTTGTGGTAGCCATTTAGATGAAACATCGATATTTATATACGATTCTGGTGAAAAAAAAAGTAATAAATAGCTTTGAGGTACATGCACTGTTTCCCCTCTTGAGCACAGCAGCACCAATAACATCTTCCTTTCATTCCCTTACATTATCTAGATGAGTATGATACCAAATTATTGTTAAAACCATGGTTAACAAATCTTAGACGCTGTGGTATAAACATCATACCTAACATCAGCGTGTTAGCGTTGTCATTGTGGCCGTGTTAGCATGCTTAGGTTAGCATTTAGCTAAGTTATTAATGTGTGCTTCTGGTATGATGCCTTGATTGGGCATGTTTCATACATCCTCCTGATTCCAATACTGATTCCAGGACTGAATGATCTCCAGACACTTGAGCATTATTTGATGGCATTGAAGATGTAGAACACAGGATCAAAGGTAAACTGAGCTCTTGTTTGGATGCACAAGGTGCCCGTTAAACTCTGCATATCCCAACACACGTTTAACTCTGTCTCTTAGAAATTATCTTTTTGCTTTTTGTTGGGAAGCTATGTTCCAGTATAAAATTGTGTGATGTCCCATTCCACAATTTTAAAAAGAAGAAGCTATTGAGGTCCACCTCATCACTAACAGGGCATAATACAGAATGGAAAAACATAAACGGAGAAAGAGAAAGACCGTCACCTTTTTGGCCGGAAAATTAGCATCACAAATGGCTGGATCGCAACCTATTAATAATTATTTTTGTTCTTTGTGTCTCTCTCCCTCTGTCTGACTCACTCACTCACTCTCCCACTCTGTGTCACCTCATTCATACCGTGCTACTCTCGGCTTGTTTGTTCATCTTTCATGAAACACCTGTGAAGCTCAGGGATCCACTCGCCATGCCTGCAATTAGAGGCGTATACTCAGGGAGCCGAACCAATCGATTGGTAGGAAAGAAAAGATGCTCAGGAAGTTCAGGCTTTACCCATGCGGTTTGAAGAGCAGGCAATCAAGCTTGTGTACGAATGAGGGAGGTGTTTCATACCGTATGTCATGCAGACATGATGGTGTATATACACTACATTATTCCAGTCATTCAGGCTACATTTGTGCTGCCTGGTGAAAGGGATCCACAGCATTTTAACTCAGCAATTATAACACAGTCAATCAATTTACTGAAAAAAAATATTAAAATTTGATTTCATCCCTAAAGGTATGGCAATGCTGCTTTGAAATGTCTAATGTGCATCACAATCAATGTGAAATGGACTTGTAAAAAGAGCAAAACCACAGCTCACAGTGGAATTTTCCTTTAATCGCTGCCACAGCCAAGCCCCTCGTTCTTGTTTCCTTCTCTTACTGAGCCCTGAGCCATTTTTCTCCCTCTGTTTGTAACAAGGGATCATGTCAGCCCATTAGACCCCTGTTGAAATATGGATGAAGAGATGAGAGAGATGAGGGCTTACAGTTCCCTCCCTAAACCAGATCCTCTTCATCCCCATCTCCTCCTTCTGATCTCCGTTATCCTTACTCCCTTCTGTCAGTTCAGAGAGAGTGATGAGGGTGTTGTTTGTGTACTACAGCGGAAAAACTGAAATGTAATATACTTCATGTGTCACACACATTCTCCCCGAAGAGATATCCAATTAATTTGACAATGTGTGGAGTCTGTATGTGCATGTCTGTGCTGTTTTAATTGTCTCCCATCAAGACAACAGCAGAATATAGTCTTTTCTTTCATCAGATGTTGTAAATGAAACAGACTGACACTCCTCTGGTTCGGGTTATTTAATTACATTAGTGTTGTTCTGGTTAGCCTGTTCCATCTCAAGCAAACTGAAAGAACACAGACGAGTAAATGAATCAGAGTTTTCACAACTGAGAGCACAGCTTATGAGACCATATGGGCACATCTTCACAATGACTTGTGTCGCATTATGTGGCCCCTAAGGAGCTCTGTAAGCTAAAAACTTCCCAGAAAGACTGTGTACAAGTCAGATTCACCCAACATTACTGCCATGAGTGTGCTGCTATTTTTCTCTTTTGGTCTCTGTTGCTGGGAAATGGAAAATTATGTAATGTTATGTACTGAGGTACGGATTGACATAGAGGTTTTAAGACGGCACACTTTGTTTCTCAAATCTACCTTGACAAAAGCACTGGAGACCAATTCCACTCCTTCTGTTCTTACCGTTCACAATAAAAGCCCCTGACATGTACAATTTGTAGGGGAGTATTTCACATATTTGTGTTGTTTATTTGTCCCGCCACCGGTGTGTAGAGGAGGATCCAACCCCTGAATTGGGACACAGGCTTTGATTTGATCTGTAAACTCCATTCGTGTCGTACAGTAGACAGTCTAAACAAGTCGAGAACAGACCCACTTTGAATGAGGGGTAAGAGGTAGAGAGAAATGTACATGCTTGTCTCCAGGATTTTGTCACATTCATTTGTGATCCTGATTTACCCATTGGAGAGGCTCTTCGTGTTTGTCCTTTCTCTGAGTGCTGCTAGTGCTAAAGCAAAGATGTGCTTCAGATCTCGAGATATCAGAGATGAGCAGACAACGTCCAGTGCTGCTCCTCTGACATTTCCTCACTGTCCTAGTGGCTGTATGTGGGAAGTTGGAGAGATCGCAGAGCAGATGGCACCACCACATGTGACCAGTCAAGTCACTATTAAAGACCACAAACCAATGGGTGACGTCACGGTGAGTGTCCACTTCTTATATTGTGACATTGTGACGTCATCCATTGCTTTGTGGGCTACAGTTTTGAAGCTTCGAGTTCGACATTTTGGCTGTCGCCATCTTGTTATTTTTGCAACCAGAGGTGACACGAGAGGGTGAAAAGGACATTTTCAAGCAACCAAAATGGTTACAATTAACTTTCATGGACCGAAAACACACTGTGAAAGGGTTAAAGTTTCTAAGACGAAAACACAGACAACTCCCAGACTGGACAGCGCGACCTATCAATAACAAGGTAGCCCCGCCCTAAAGCATACCCTGCTTTATTGTTTTATTGCCATATTGCCATCATTTACGAAATGAACATCATGCTGTATTAAAGAAGACTTGAAACTAGAGATTGAGGCCATGAACTCATGTTTACAATGTTTACTGAGGTAATACATCAAGTGAGAAGTAGAATCATGATCTCATAGACTTCTATTCAATCAGACTTTTTTTTGCAACGAGAGGAGTCTCCCCCTGATGGCCATTAGAAAGAATGCAAGTTTAAGGCACCTGCATATTGACTTCACTTTTCAGAACCAACGGTTGCCGCCTGTTTAAAACTAAAGAGGTTTAAATTGCTCTTGTATTTGGAGGTAGGCATGATCATCAATCGTGTTTCTTGATGATCGACTTTTTTTATTTGTTTGACAAAAGTAAGGTATTTACGTGACTAGAGATAAGAATACAAAGTACAAGAGAATACAAAACAGACAGAAAGACAGATGGCTGGAGGGAGGTTGAGGGCTGGTGAGGATGGTCGCATGTCACATCAGAGTCTGACTAGTCTCTGCGGATGTCAGCAGCAAAGTCCTGTCATCTCTTTGTCTCTCCCTCTCCCTCCTGTTTCCAATACTCTGACCCTGTGTCGAATTCAAACTAATGGCTTGTGAGTACACTGCATGCGCCGCTATCCACCGACCCACCAGACTCTCTAGTCTTTATCCATTTCCCCTTCTCTTCCTACCTTTCTCTATTTTCCCGATAAATGCCTTTTTCAAATTCCTGTGCTCGCTTCTGTTACCAACATCCCGTTTCACCCTTGACTTGCCTCTATACTCTCAGTTTATATTGGTCTCTCTCAGTCTGTCTTCCAGTTTCCTCCTCTCCGTCTCACTGAGCCATGTTGTTCTTTCTCTCTCTCTCTCTCTCTCTCTCTCTCTCTCTCTCTCTCTCTCTCTCTCTCTCTCTCTCTCTCTCTCTCTCTCTCTCCCTCACACACAAGCACAGAAAGTGTTGGCTTATATTTCTCATGGTGTCTGCAATACATTCAGCTTCACTAGTGGCAGCAAGGCACCTGCTGTGCGGAGAAAGACAGATACACAGTCGCACACACCATGAGCTTTCAAACGCTCAAATATGGATCGAAAATGTAATCACCGTCAGACACGGCACATAACTACAAACTTGTGCACAATTACAATCTGTTTTAGCCCACAGGAAAATACCGGCATACAAAAAATGCGTGAATATTGACACACACAGTTTGGGTTGTCTCGTTGGCTGAAGGCAACCCGTCTGCTCCCGTTGCCTTGGTTACAGGCCATAGGTTTGTCTTGGAAGGAGCTCCATGTCAGGCTGTGTGGTCGTCACTGTGTGGCCGTCTGTCTCTCTTTCTTTCTTTCTGCGTTAGCCATACTGTACGTATGTGTGTCTGCATGTGCAACTGAGTGCTTGTGTATCAGGGGGGACTGCTGCGTGTACGTATGTGTGCATCAGTCATGGGGAGAGCACAGCACATTATGAGGCAATTTCACAAGCCTTAAACGAATCAGGAGTGCAATTACCAAATTAGGTTGCAGTTCCTTGGATTCTGTGATGAGTGGTCCACTCCCTTTTGTTACCATTCCATAATTGTTTTTTTCCCCAATCAAAACAGGCAACAATGGCAGACAAATTGTTCATCATTTGTGAGTCTGAACCACCACTGCACCCACATGTTAGATTTGAAGCCTAAAGGTTTAGCACAGCCGGTGCCATGTATTATTCCCAATATCTGCTGCCTCTCTAACAGTCTATTCCCAAGCCTCAATGAGACAGACCTATGCTACATTGATGGAGCTTGCCACTGATTTCACAGACACAGAACCTCTTCACTCATTTCTGCTGACTGCTTTGCTTTAATGCCAGATTCATGTATTTCATTTGTGCCTGCAACTGAATTATTTTAATTTCCTTTGGTGGAAGTGTTCTCTGGGTTTGCCTAACCACAAATCTGGAGAAATTTTCAAAATCAGTCAAACCATTTCACTGTAAAAAATATCTAGTTTTTGGGCACATGGGACTACTGTTTTTGCAATATACTCTATTTTAGGAAAAAGCTTTAGTCCCATATGCCCAACGACTAAATATGGTATGATTAGAAAATGGCTGTATTTCAGAAACAACAAGCAGCACAATCAAGAAGTTGGTATCTGTAAACTAGATATCAAAGATGGGCACACATATGCTGTGAAAAAGAAATAGTTCATACGGAAAACATTTGATTAACACAATGTTAGTGCTTTTCTTCATTGTTCAAAAATGCTGACCTTGACTATTGAGACAAGTTTGATTTGTCATGTGATCTAACAATTTCAAACTTGTACTGTTAGATACTCACCCAAAGTATTACTCACCAGATTTCTCACCAGATTTCAAGACTTTAAACTCTTTGGCAGAAATTAGTCATTAGAGAGAAATGGAGTTTGCAAAGATACAGTAATAGTTAGTAATAGATAGTTAACTCTGATTTTATGTCTTTCTTTTTTGTATTCACACAATGAGCTTTAAGTCTTTTGTTCGTGAACTTTGCACTTACAGAACTTGTGCTCCCTGGTAGTGGGATGTAGGAAATGTGTCTGTAATTTGTCCCTTTGAATCTGTTTGAACTACCCTGACCCGCCAGATAGTTCCAAAGAAACAATAGAGAAGCCTTCATTGGAAACGGTTTAGAAAAGAGCCTTCAGTGTCGTTCTTTGCTTTTCTTTCATCGAAGAAATACTCTCCAGTTCTGATGTAACTGATGCTAATGCAGCATCTACACTGACCTCTTCAGGACCCGCCATTGTTGTTTAGAATTTAAAAAACAATGACGACAAAGAAAGAAGCGTAAATAAATACATATAAATCTCTAAAACACAAAAAAAACAACTAATAAACTGGAAATAAATCGGCATTCAAGATACTGAATCTGTAATCTTCTGACTTGTGTACGAGAAAGTGTGCAAAATGTCTCTCCTCTGTTCCCTTTCCAACAAAAATCGGATGAAATGCTCAAGAAAACATGCACATAATAACACTGAAGAGTTGCATCTTATTTCAGTGGGTAACCTCACATTCAACCTGCCTTGCTCAGGGACACACTTCAGATCTAATTCAACCAAAAAAGATACAAATTAAACACGAAAAACTGAGTTATTTGAAGCTCAAGGATTTTCTAAAGAAATCTTAAGTACGCTCTTCAGAAAATCTTGACTGTAGATGCTTCGTGCAACACACACACGCACACCTACAGACACCCACACACACACTATTTGCTTTTATGCAGAGATTATGTGGTTGCAAACATATTTGTTATTCATCTCTCCTGCACACACATGCCATTCTCCATTAATCTGTACGTCTATATATATATATATATATATATATATATATAATAAAGATCTTGAAGGATTAATCTGCTGTGTGAGCGTGCGTTTCGGTCCATCTACTACACCACCACATAACACAAACGATGGACAATTTTTGCCCGACCAACAAACGCAATCGCTTTGGGACACATTATACCTCGACAGGCAATGAAAAATCAATCAGGCTTGCGTGTGTGTAAATGTGTGTGTGTGTGTGTGTGTAGCGCCCCCATTGCACAAGTAAAGAACCTGCCCTGAGGTTCTGTGCTAGCAAAGTAGCAGCCAAGAACAAAGGCATGGTGTGAACTCGCAGAGAGAGAAGGAGTGAGACAGACAGTCTGAGAGAAAGGAAAGAGAAAGAAAATACACACAGATATACAAAAAGAATGGGAGAAGACTTGTTTGGGACTGAACCACAAACGAACACCAGACTGGTGACAAAGGACAGAATCTATATCCCGCTGCACAATGCCTGTTTTGAACTTTCTCACCAATCTCTTCACAGCTGAGAGTTTAAAATACAAACATTTGCAGAGCAGCCCCCCCCCCCCCCCCCCGACTGTGGACTATTCACCCCTTCAACCCATCAGCGCTAACAGTATCAGCAGCATCTGCACTGACATGTGAAGTGACTCAGCGCTGGTTTGAGTTCAGTTTCTTTGTCATACCCAACCCCGTACCCTTTCCCTCTCCAGGGAAATGAAGCAGCAGGCGGCTGACTCACCCCCAGCTGATTCCAGAGCGTCAGCCGATGGCTGGTCATGTCACTCCCTAATCATGTTGGGAGGCCGCTAACTGAGTCTGACACCAAGGATGCTTTGAGGAGAAAGGAAGTGAGGCCTGTCGTTATCGAGCTTCAGCATTTAATTTGATTTTTTTTTCTTAACGCCATTACTTGCGGGATATTTACCCGTTAAAACATTCAAGGATCCACCGAGGGACCACCCGCGCGTGACTGAGGAGGTTGAGCTTGCATTTTTATGGCTCTGTCTTTCTCTGTTTAGCATCACGCCTTCTCTCCCTTTCTCCTCACCCCTGTAGGCCTATGTCTAATCTTCTTAAGATGCAGACAGGGCCTGCTCCCTGTCTTTACTCTCCTCTCATCGCATTCTTCCCTCTTCTTCTTCTTCTTCTTCTTCTTCTTCTTCTTCTTCTTCTTCTCAACGTCTCTACCTATTTTTATGCCTGTCCCTCTGCGTCAATACAGATTTCGTCAGGGAAAAAAGGGATGCAAGCGGAGGGCAAGTCTCTATTTGGTGCTTTCCAACTTTACCAAGCTCTCTGTCTCTCTTCATAATAAATAATTTCAGGATCCTCACTTTGTGTTGATGATTCTCTTTTGTCTATTTGTCCTCCTTCGTGATGCATTCAGGTAACAAAAAGGCAGCAATAAGGAGCCCACACGTGTGACCTTATTTTCCACACCTTCACTATGAAAACAGCTTTAGAAAAAACGAATTACTCTAATCATCAAATGTAAAAATGGAGGGCCCTGGTGCATGTGTAAAACCAATTTGTTACCTGAGTGCTTTTACTTTATTTGGTCCCTGTGAAAATGTCTGTGTTCCCTGCTGGATGCAGCATTTAAACATTTTACAGTAGCAGCCTTAAAGCTGAGATTTACGATAATGTGCCAATTATTTAACCTTTTGCACTCTACTTTCACCTGAACTCATTCAAACAATTTGTAGGTTTAATATCTGCCAGTTGAGTAATGACTGGCAGTTGTTAAATCAAGTAAATTGTATTCATGGAGCATGTTTGATACGACAGACATAGACTCAATGTCTGTCTGTCGTATCAAACATTAACATATAAAACGGTATTATAATGAAAAATGAATCAGATAAGAAGGTATTATTATCGTCATTAAAAGGGGAATAATAATAACACAAACAATAAAACATATTTTAAAATGAAAGTTTTACTCATTCACCACACATTTTAAACCAAACCAAAAGCTTGTGAAAAAAGACATGTTTTTAGAATATATTCTCGTGAGAAGACCTTTACTTGATTTAAGGGATCTGTCAGGTGTGTATTCGCTGAGCATGCCAGTGATGTAAGAAGGGGCTAAGCCATTCGTCAATTTAAAAACAATTAAGAGGTTACTTTAAAATCAAGTCTTTGTTTTACTGGGAGCCAGTGAAGAGAGGTTAAACTAGGAGTGATGTGTTTAAACCCGTACTCTGCCTACAGCTTTCTGAATGCTGAAGTTTATTGAACACCTGCTTTGTCAGTCCAGCAAAAACGTGCAGCACAACTATCTAGTCTACTAGAAATGAATGCATGTCAGCATCCAAAATCATACCCAAGTTTCTGGCATGCTCACAAGTTCTTTAGACAAGGGAATTAATACGAGTGAATCTGGTGCCTCAAAGCCTTGGGACCTACTGAAAGAACCTCTGCTGTGCATGTGGTGTTATAATCAATAGAAAATATAGGAATTACTATTAAATAGATGCACCAAATCAACAGCTGTGTGTATGCTTGTTATGAGCAGGATGACTCATGACTAAATGAGATATCTGTAATTTACAATGAGTCTTTTCAACAAACCTCCCTATAGTTAGTGCCTACATGTCCGTGCATGCATGCATGTGTGTGTGTGTGTGTGTGTGTGTGTGTGTGTGTGTGTGTGTGTGTTCCTGTGAAAACCCTGAGGATCAGTCTCATTCAGAGTGAATCAAAATGACAAATGATATTCTGCTTCTCACTGTGGCACGGATGCCTGTGCCTGTCTCATCTCCCAATGACAACATGGCATAATAGGTCTCTCACACAAACACACACCCACACACACACACACACACACGTCTTAGCAATACACAAAAACGGACACATCCTCCTCCACCACCATCTTTGTGACAGCCACTGTCCCTTCTAGTTGGGTGCGTTTTCAAATTCACCCCTTGAAAACAATCCATGTTGTGACGAGTGTCACGTCAGCTTCTCAGTTTGACACAGCGAGGAAGAATCCGGCAGCACGGCAGCGTGATGTCAGCCACTGTACAAGCGGATACAGAGTGCGTCTGCCCGCTGTCCTTGGTATCAGTCACACTTTTATTTTGACGCTTTCACTGTTGCATTGTGGCCTTGCTTCTCTGTGTGTGTCCCTCTCTATGATGAAGTAGTGAGGCAGACTGCCAAGGATTCCTACCTTCCTAACTCTGCTCTCCTCCCTCTTTCTATCCCACTTAATGTCCTAGTGCCTTGTGGTAAAATTGATCAATGAGTCTATCACAGACTGCTTTTCTCTGTCGGACTCTGTGGCTGCTTGGCCTCATTCCTACTCAGTCCACAGGCTTCTACAGTGTCTGCCAACTCTCTCTTTTTTGTGCCTTAATAGTTGAGTCCTTACTATCCCTCTATCTTTGTATTTCAGCTTCTCATCAGGAAGTCATTTGCTAACACACAACTGAGAACTAGAACCTTGCAGTCCAACGAAGATTTGCATACCCCTTGTTTAACTTACCATTTTTAATATTTCCTGTTAGGGGTTGTTTTTAGTTAATTTTAGGTATCACAGTCTGTATAACACAGGTAAACTTGACTGGGTTTGTGTTTATTTTAACAAATCTTTCTCTCGATTTAAACTGGGTACATGATAAAAATAGCATACACACAGCGGAGCACCCTGAATAACAAGTAAACCACCATCTTTTCAAAGCCTCAAGCAAACTGCAGTATTTGTTCTGTAAGTGTTGCTATGCTTGTCTCAGCAAATGTAACTTTCACTTTGCCGGCCCCGGAAAAAGTTTGCTTATGAGGATATCGTCACACCTTCATGGGACAGAGGAGTGTATCCGAGTTTAGAGGATAAGTGTCAAATACCAGACCACAAAACAAATAGCCAGATATGAGTAAGCACGCTTATTTTAGGTTTGTCATGACATTTGAAACACGCTTCTCATATATCCAGAGAGTCATTGAAGGGATGAAGAGAGAGGAGACAGATGTGAAGGAGAAATGCAGGATGTAGCGTTATAGAAGTAAAACGTGAACAAAAGTAAAGATATGAAGAAAGAAAAGAGACCAACCCAGGAGTCAGGTGAGGGAGAGACTTATTTAATCAAGGCAGGATCTAAATCGAACTAAATTCAAAAGTATGACTCTCAAACCTTTAAGAGGACTAACTTTAAACAGCAACTATAATTTGCTCATGATGTATCAAAAACCAAATAGATGGTGTTTGATTTGACAGACGGCCCATCTATTCATCCATCCAGCCCCGTTTGAAGTATCTACAGTGTGTGCGTTTCTCCTCAGCTGCTATGCTCCTTAACCTCAGCCCTGTTAATACGTGGTTCGAGAGGATTAGCATCATGGTGATCCTGCTCAACTGTGTGACGCTGGGCATGTACCAGCCCTGTGAGAACATCGACTGCACCTCGGACCACTGCCAGATACTGCAGGTAAGGTAGACCTCTGTGTGTGTGTGTGTGTGTGTGTGTGTGTGTGTGTGTTTGAGCCTATGTGTGTAAGAATAACATGTCAGCGCACTGATGAGGAGATGGAACAAAACCATCAATTAACATAAACTTAAACTCAGAGCAGCCCACGACTCCTCTTGTCCTTGTTTCTCAAGCTGTGATGCAGACAAACACAGTGAGCTGGAATATTTCCCTCCTGAAAGCTTAATATGTTCTCCTGCTGTCTGAACAGGGAATTGGGAATTGAATTTGTTTTAATATAGTCTTGTTGAGCCGCATGTGATTTTGTCACTTCGTGATAAGAATGCACTTGTGGAGACAAGTACCAACAGATGAAACTGTGGTTGTGGATGGCCACAAATGCCACGGCCGATAAAGTGTCACTCATAGGGTTCAATTCTTCTTCTGCAGATTGTTGTTTGCATCAGTCTGTCTTGATGAGACATTTGATCTTTATGGTTCCTATACCACAGCTGCCCCCAGACATTAACCCATGAGATGAGTTTTAAACGTGGTTATTCTTTAAATTATCAAGGTTCTCACTTTAAGGGACTTAACAGTGCACCTCCTCCTTGTCATTGCTTGTGGACTTAATCAATCCTGTAACCGAGTTAATAACAGGTTGAGCTCTGTTCTTATTATTTATACTCATGTTGGAGCACATTATTGTATTTTTTCGCCAAATTACAAATATGTTCCTTTTGTTTCTGCTTGTAAGCCGCGTAGTAGGTCCGATGTGGGTTGTGTGTTACGACTGTAATTTGCCACCTGGCCGAGGACTCGCTGTGTTCCTCGGGGGTTGTAATTGCTTTTCATTGGAGTTAATTTGTGCAGGCAATTTCAGATGTGACAAGGACGACCTCGTTTTGCCTCACATGCTTTTAGTTGATGGTTCTAATGTCCACTGACATTGCAAATCTGTCTCCAGTAACCCGCATGTGAGGTGTGTGCTGTTGGCGAGTCCTATGTGCTGTTGTTCTGTTGACTTATTGCACTGCCAATATCTCACTTGCCTACAGCACATTAGAGTGGATTATAATATCAGATAAAGCCCCCCAGACCAAACTGAAACAGGTTTATTTATCTCATCGGATTTTCTCTTCATTGTGCAGAGATTTCAAATAAGCGTTCACTGCAGTTTTAAAACTGTGCGACACATCTTCCTGCTTCGCCATCTCTCCTCCTCCTCCTCCTCCCGCTCCATCCAATGCCATCTTCCCATCCTACACACTCACCCTCTCTCCCCTTTCCTCTGTGCTTTGTCTTTCTAACAAGCATATTGTGTCCCCAGGTAGTGTGAGGGGTCCTGTGTCTGGTTGCTGCTAATGGTAACGGGAGGGATTTTGCTGACAGGGCTCAGATTGTTAGCCTGGCCCTCACATGCTTTTTTGGCCCTCTGTGAAATCCTCACCTCACCTCCTGGAGGAAAGAGACAAAGTAACAAACAGTGTATACATTACCCCAGGTTCTGTTCACATAATTGTGCACTGGGTTAAATTGGGGACTCCGAACAAGGCAGAGCATTGGACTTCAGGGGTTCAAAGTCTCAGTGAAGGCTCTTAGGTGCGGTCCACCTTGGTCAACACCTAAAGATACAATTAAACTGAAGAGAATTGTTTGACATTTGGGGAAATAGACCTTCTCACTTTCTTTCCGAGAGTTGTATAGATTATCAATACCTCTCTCATGTCAGTACGACAGGTTGTTTTTGTACGCATTAAACAAATGAGATAAGATGTGTTAATTAGTGAGCTTAAGTGGTGCTGGTAGACAGATTTTGTAAGCTCAAGACAGAGCCAGGCTAACCCGTGTTTCTAGTCTTTGTACTTAGCTAACTGGCTGCTGGCTGTAGCTTCATATTCCCAAAAAGTCCAACTATTCCTTTAATTAGCCAGATTCTACAACAACGGGCTGTGATTGACAATTAGGTGTGATCTGATAATAACTGCTATGAAAAGTAAGTTGTCAAAATAAGATTGTCTTCCTGAAAAAACAACAGTTGTTGATTATCTTGAGTAACTTGGAATTTGTTTCTTGAAAAGCAAAAACATTGGTACTTTTTAGACTCTTTTAGACGTTTTAGAGGCAGATAGTCTCTGTTCTAAGAGACTATCTGTCCGAGAAGTAAACAAGTTCACAGCCAGAAGTCGAGGATGAGATTGTACCTGCTGTAAGGAGGCGGGGGTCCTCCAGCCTAAATCATGTCTGTGTTTGCATGGTCAACACACAAATGGAAAGTTGTATTTCTACCTTAAATTGAATTGATTAGATTTAAATGGGACAGGGCTCATTGTACCCTCAAATCAGCACCTGATCGACCTTTGTAATGGAGCTCCAGATGATCAGAAACCACACAGAGAGGTCTTACTTTCACTGAGGCTGACTGAAGGCTGACTGAAGAGGAATCTGCCGGTTGTGACAAATAACTATGACAAATAACTCGGTGCAGAACACGACAGGGATCCGACTGGTGCAGCCAACGTCGGATTACATGCGAAGCGTGCGGGCTGCATTATTTATCAAAACATCATTTAAACAGCATGTGAGACTGGATCTTCCAGTCTTTCCCATTACCATTCTGCCAGCTCTGTGTGCCGCCGAGTCTGTCTGTCTGTCTGTGTGTGTGTGTGTGTGTGTGTGTGGGTGAATAAACAGGGATGGAACACACAGCTCGTCTTCACAATGCATTACAGGGCATGCCAATTGCCCATGTACAAAGCCATGCTTGCACAAGTGCAAAAAAAGGCACCGATTTATGCATTTACAGTCTTGAGCACACACTTGTATGCTTAAGTTCAAACACCGTCATGGGCGCACATTTGTGCCAACTCGTTTCCTTGTTGGCCATTAGATATCTGTATCCATATATATATATCAAATGGTGCAGACAAGGTCCACCAGGATGCTGTTTATAGTAGCCCGTCTCTTGACTCTTGCTATTTCGGACTTGGAGAAAGCAACTTCTCCTGCTACTGCCAGTGCTGCAACATGAATAAATCCACAACTCTTCACGAACCATTTGTCTCTTTCAATGCAGTCTGTAGCTGAAAACACCCTCTTGCAATTTTTCATCAATGCAAATAAAAAAACAACTATTTTCTTCAATTGAAGCTTATTACTCCTAGTTGTCCAAATGTACCACATATCAGTGTTTTGCTCGCCTGCTGTGGGTTCTGGTTGAGTCTCTAGTTTAACTTCTGCCTGAAACCCAGAAAAAGTAATAACCTTTAAGTTCTTGTGGAAAATTGTTTTTCCATTGCAGCATGTGTATTGGTCGTTGCCATCTGGTTTATTGAATGCACAAACTCTTTTCCCAGGGCAAGTTCTTGTGATCTTTTAAAATCGGTGTGTTTCCAGCTTTTAAGGCCGTTTTTATATTCATCTTTGGATTTAATTATAACCTGGGTTGCTTCAACTTGTCAGCTAAAGATTACATTGGAAGTTTCTTTTAAGTTGTTTTTGCCCTGAGTCTATCTGTAGATGTTTGAGGATACATTTAAGTGGGTGAACATTCTTGCAATTTGGGTTAAACTGTTTATTTCATGGTCAGCAAAGCAAGCAGTAGCAAAAATATGATCCCATTTGAAAGAGCGTAGGAGTGTTTGTGTGTGTGTGTGTGTGTGTGTGTGTGTGTGTGTGTGTGTGTGCTTTTGTGTGCAGTTTGGGGATGAAGTACAGGTTGAGAACAAACACAAAGCCTTGTTGTCATCTAAAATCCAAATCAGGAACAATGACTCCTGAACAGCCATGCAGCTGCATTGCTTTTTTAAATTTGTATTTCCAGACCTAGGAAGTCTCTGTGTCAAGAGGTAGCAGCTTGAGTTATATGTAGTGGAAATATTTAAAAAGGCAGCCAACACAGTCACACAGCCTCGGGCAAAGCACTGGGGAAGAGTTTTTGTTACGGAAATACAATAGGAGCTTTAGCTCGTGATCTGAACATAATAATGCAAGCAGGACATGGCAAAGATATGAGCTCATCTGTCTCTCGCTCATTAATCTCTCACTGCCTCTTCATCTTTGTTGTCTCTGAGGTTTGACCTGGGTCTCCCTCACTTTCTTTCTCCTCATCACTTCTTTCTTCTCTAGTGATTCCGATCTTGCAGCGTGGGTTGAAATAGAAGGTCATGGATTGTTTTGAGGTATTTGAATTAGATAGGTATCGCCTATCGGCCCAAACAATCACTTGAGGCTTGAGAAGTGTGCACATGTGCCATTTGGTTTCTCCGTCTTTTATTCTGTGGGATTCCATCGAGCGTGATATTTCGTCTTTAACTGCTGTTAACCACTATGGAGTGCTTTTAAAAAAGGAGAAAGCAGAAACGACAAGTGGTCCTCATTCACTGGGGGAAAAAAGACAAAGAGGGAGCTTTGACAACAGCTTGAGCCTAGAATGTGTTTCAGGCTAAATGTATGGGATGCATCTTTTTCTAACTTTCCTCCATTTTTATCTCCTGTTGTCTTCTTGTAGGCCTTTGATGCATTCATCTACATCTTCTTTGCATTGGAGATGGTGATAAAGATGGTGGCTCTTGGGATCTTTGGCCGTCGCTGTTACCTGGGAGACACCTGGAACAGGCTGGACTTCTTCATCGTCATGTCCGGGTAAGCAACCACATCATGAACTCTACTTCTGTTCAAATGTGTCATGTTGTGTAGGGTACAGTGACATAGCAAAATGTTTCTAGCTTCACTTGTATTGTTGATGAGTTGAATGATACAGTGTTCATAGTGATTAGCAAGTAAAGAACTTGTGTTTGATGACTGTTGCTGCCCTCACACCCTTTTCAGCGTTTGCTTAGCAATTAAGTGCAGCTTCCTATTTCATGTGGGTAGGTGAGAAAGTTGTTGCATAAAGATTTGGACCACAACAATATGTCCATGTTTATTTTTAGAGTGACAAAGTGTTCTAGGAGCCTTATTTATCCTGAACAAAGGAGGAAGTAAAGTGGCATTGTTATAGAGCCACAAAAACACACACAAAGTCAGAGCAAACCTAACTAAACCTTAATTGGAAAATCTGCCACCTTTTGATGTGGCTGTCTAATCAGTGCTGATGGTAAATGTAGCCCACTGAAGAAATAAATTCCTCAGTGCGTGCTATATCGATCGAGATAGCTGATCTCAGTTGTGCACATGTGCCAGGAGTGCAAGTTTGTTACCACACACAAGCTCTCTTAGCATTTTCAGTTCGATAAACAAAACGAAATAAACACACGGAATGTCAATGAAGGAAATATTCTTACACCTAAACAGAAAAATACAACCGCACACCTGAATTGAAGTTTCTCTCTTATACTGAACTAAGACAGGCATGAATGGCTTGTTAAAGCGTTGCAAAACACCGCTCATTCAAACTGGACAGAAACCAAATAAAACTCACCAAACACGTCTTGTCACTGTTCAATCAGCAACTGTGGTTTGGTCTAAACAAATCCTTAATTCACAGAGTAAGATGTGCAGCGGCTCGTTGGTGGCTCTCACTCCTTCGGAGACAGACCATTAAATTCGCAAATTACAATGCGTAAATTGCCTTGCTGGTCTTGGTTGTCTTTTCCAGTTTATCTTCAGCATCCTAAAGATGGGTACCAGCACACCTCTGTCATGCGTTGTAATGCATACACGGCCCGTTCTCTGCCCGTCCGTCTGCGACAGCATCCAGCAACAACTGACCACGCTGACATTCATTGCTGCAGAAAGATTCAGTTTCTGTAAGCATCGCAGAACAATTTGAGCAAAGGCCCCACCAGTTGGTGTTTGCTCTTGACAGCTCAGATTCTGCAGAGTCCCCTCTGGCCATATCCTCCCCGCTGCAGCTGCAGCCTCGAGCAGCCTCTTAATGGCTGAATATCTGAGAGTCAGCCAAAGCAAAATGTAATATGTACACTGATAAAATCCCTGTCCATAAAATCCTCTGCATACACATATTTTGGAATGTCATTTTTGCTGTTGAAAAACGTAGGTAGTTTGCAACCAAATCAAAAAGATCGAGGACTTTTATGAGTGGCAATGAGACCGTCAGCTGCCGAAGCTAAAGTAGCCCCCATTGACGTCACTGTCACTTCATGGGCACAGGAAGAACATACGATTTTGAAGATGTGCCCCAGAGACACAGATGATCTCGGCAACAACTGCAGCCATGTTATATGCTGTATCCCTCACTTACATAGATGGAGATGCGGTTGAAGATCTGTGTATTTTTCCCTTTAACTGTAGCATTGTAAGAGTCGAAACAGATTTTATTTTGAAACAATGAATTGTAATAGTTTTGATCGCCACTGAGACACAATGCCGTCCTGTCAGGCATGGAAGAATATCAGAACACACTTCATGTGTCATTCTGGAGGGCAATAACAAACAACTTATCTGTCGCTTAATTGGAAGACTTGTTGGCCCCCGGACTTGCCTCCCTGCTATGATTGTAACAGACACTTTTACTCCGGTCCAGCCTCGACTACTGCTTCTAAGTATTTGTACATGGGTTTTCTAAGCTCTTTATTAAAATCAGAGAGAAGAGAAATGAATGTAGCCGTCAAGTTCATAAATCCAGGTGATGAATTGATGTGGTCTTCATGCCATTGTGCAGTCAGAATTTCAACAGTATAAAAGCAGTGGATAGTTTACCCAAAGAGTCATTGTACATGCAATAAAGTGACTGTAGACAGGGCATGTTTGAGGTGTCCTCTGGTATAGTGCCAGAAACACACAGAATAAGAGAAGACTGGGCATGCTGCCATTATGATGCATATTGTAGTCATAGGGTAAAGATGAAAACATGCTATACATTTTAGAATCCTTCCACAACATTTTTACAACCAGAATGAATATTCTTTTATACTTGTAATAGATGTTACACATGTTGTTTTGGACTAGCACATGTGTTTACTTTGGAAATGAAAATGTTATAAGGCAGACAGGAAGAAGGAAGGAAAAGACGGAAACTGAGAATTCAAAAGCGAGATTTCAAGAGATACCCACTGCTGAAAGATCCATAACACCTGCCCACAAGAACATCCAATTCCATCGTCATATATTGTGCAAGTTATTGCATAAGTTTGGCTCGCTCTTACAAAGTGTCCTTGACACAGGCTGTTACAGCGGGACACACACACACACACACACACCGGCTAGATGGATGCATGTGCACAAAACAAAAGCAAACACACCTGCTCAAACACCTGCTCTGAACGAAGTGAAATGAGAGGCTCAGACATGGGTGATGGAGCAGGCCTGTGTGTGTGTGTGTGTGTGTGTGTGTGTGAGAGCGAGATGGATAGGGAGAGTGGCTGGTATAATAGCACACAAAGAAAGGTAGAGCAGCAGACTTTCCAGGGTAGGTGGAGGGACATTCATCTTCATTTGAGCCGAATCACTTCATCCCCAGTGGCTGCTCATTGTTTGTGTGTTTGCGGCTAGGAATTACACACAGAGATTAGAGTCTGTGAGTTTATGCCTTTTGAGTTTGTTTAATCTGTGTATGTGCGTGCCTGTGCTTGCATATGCATTTGTGTGAACGCCTCCTCGTCTTGGTTTTCCTTTAGCATCCATTAGATTAGCGTCTCGGGTAATTGCAGAGGGCACTGCCAAACTTGCCAGGCCAAATCACAGCCGACAGTCTGCCATGAGCTCCATGTCTGTTACCACCTTTCTAACCCTTCTGCTCCCTCCCTCTCTTTTTCTTTCCTTTTTCACATGCTTGGATGAATATCTTCCCTTGTCATCTCCCCTTCAGACCCCATGCAGACCAGGCTTTTGCCCAGAAAGGCTTTAAAAGGGGTTTTTGTACATTTGCTCCGTAACCCTGACACACACAGTCTGTTTTATTTTATATACTGTATATTTTAACATAATCCACTGCAGTGAGACATATTCTTTTCCCTGGTATCTGCAGTAACAGAAATATGGTAGCATGTCTCTTTGCTGTCACAGGGGAATGAAGTATCGCAGCCTGGCCTTCCATATTAATTCAAAAAATGTACCAGATCATAGAAATGAAGATTCTGTTGTTGCTGAATTGTGCCATAGAAATAAACTGAGTTTGTATTGTTCAAGCATGTTAAGGAGCTGTCCGTTGACTCAACCGGTTGCACACCTGGTGCCTCTTTTCAGATATATGCAAAGAAACAACGACTTGACGACTGGTCTTCAGTATACTTTGCTGTAATACATAATTAAACAGGAACAAACATCACGGCACTGCAGCTGGCTCACAATTTTCACTACTTTCCTCGGACGTTCTCACATTTATGAATATTTCTTTTAGTTGTCAAAAGAAAAAAATGGCTTTTTATGTAAATCATGCGTAAAAACTACTCTCTTGACACGGAACTTCAACTTCGATGGTAACTTTAATGAAGGGGATGTGGTTAATTTGACAGTTAAGTCACTACAAAGACATGTGTCTCATGTTAAATGTGCCTTTGAACTCTTCTCACAAGGTCTAACCTAGGTTTCCCCTGAAGCTCTGCATTTCATATCAATTTAAACACACACACACACACACACACACTAGTCACATAAAAGCATGAATGAGATGAAGGCATCACAGGCAAAAAATGAATGTGAAAAATAGAGAACAATCATAAAAAGGACGCTTGCGGCAGTCCACTAATTACCCTCCCAAACACAGCGGCCTGATTGATGTGTACAGTACAGGAAGAGGCACTTCTATGGAGCGCACATGTACAAACACATGCATGCACACAGTGTGCCTGCACACACACAGGCACATCTGTGATCTTCTGCTCTCTCTTTCACTTGTCTCCCAGATGCAATGGGTCACCAACAAAACCCCCATGTAATTGTTCATGCTTTTATGGGTGTCGTCTATCTAATAGCTTATTTCTCACCCTGTAATCTAATCAAGCAACATTTTTTTGATCTAATTGAATGCCCTTGAGCTCACTAAAGGGAGGATGTGTATGCTTTAATCGTTTTAAAACTCCCCTTTTGACATTTTAGCCTTCTGTTTAGTCTCTCAGCAGCCCACATACAAATGATGAGAGCTACCACAGATACTAAAATGTTAAAGGCAGGTTGTGATACAAAATAGCCACTGTGCTCTTCTCTGTGCTGTGACATTTTCATCAAGCTGCTGTGTGGCATTTCTGTACTTTCGACCAAACCGGGTAAAGAAAAGTGCTCTGCGATATGCCTCTATATCCTCGTAGAGGTGTATTCTTTCAAGTGTGTGGCTCCTTAGGCATAGTTATAATTCTGCGGAAAAAGCTTGCGCAGAGCCGCAGAGGTGGTTTGCAGAGAGCTGCAGAGACACACCGCACACCTCCTGAAAAACGTGACTATGTACCATGCGCCGTTGGATGCCACAGACATGTGGTTGGACATCAGAGGGGGGAGATGGGTACCTCACATCCGTTACAACAACGGCAACGACCACAACCACCTTCATGAATTACAGGCACAGGAGCTGCTGCTGCTCCTCATCATCCAACTCTTCTGTATTTCTTTCCAGTCATGGAGTTGTGTTGGGCCAAACTTATATAAATCTATTGAATCAAGCCTATCAAATACATCAAAGACGGCCTGACAAAGGATTTAAAAACAGGTATAAATCAGGCATTAGTTTTACAGGAAGAACAAAAGGATCCAAAAGGGGTAAGCATTTCCCTCAAGAGTGTGGTCCAGCTCCTTTACATGTCTCTGCAGGTTTATTAGACATTTCACTTGTATGTGTATGAATTATTAGTTCTTAGAACAACAATGGTGCAGCAACTCAGACCCCTCGTGACACAAAGTGTGAGCTGAGTCTGTGTTACGCTGCTGGTGACTCTGCCACTGTGGCGAAGGACAAATCGAAACAACTCCTCCGTGGGGATTAATAAAGCATCACATGATGTCAATGAAATGGTTCATAAGCCTGTCTATGTGAGAGACAGTGAGCTTGGCTTGTTTTGTCAGAGCCAGTGGTTGTGCTTCGGGTCTTTCCAGCTTGAGATGGTGCTGCTGCTGCTGCTTTCATGCCCTACCAACTGTGCTGTAGCCTTGGCCACATCAATTCTGCACACAGACACACTTAAAAAACGATCACACAATGTACACCATTTGCTCACATCTATGCAATCTGGCATTTTCGCTCCCATTTAAAACACATATGCTGTACGGTAGAACTTATGTGCTCACTTGAACTATCTCTTGTGTTTATAACCGTCGTGTAACATAAGTCTGCTACATATAAACATACACTCTCTGCTGCCACACATGGCAAACTGTGGCCATTCTCCTGTGAAAGTGGTTTTGGGGCACAAACAGCTTAGCCATGCTGTGGAAATGAGTTGCTAACAGATGCCAGGCTCTGACTGAGCCACAACATCCTGCAGGCCACACTTAGAATAGAATGAATCCCCTTTTTTCCCGCTCTCTCTTTTTCACCTCCATTTTATGTTATTCTCCCCTTTTGATGCTTTGTCACATCACCCCCTCACCACTTTCTCTTGAGTGTTGCAAACGCTCTTTACGGCGCATCTCCCAAACTGTTGGCGCTCACACAGCTCTGGGAGGGAACAGGTGAGATTAGATCAAAGAATGACCATCGATGTATCTTGAGCAGAAGTCGCCAGTCCAGCTGGTGCCATGATCCTTTTTTTTTGGGTCATCGTGAACCAGTAGCTCACTCAGTCTGCAGAAAGGTTAAATTATGTTTTTCTTGCCTTTCCTTTTCTCTCTGCCTGTTTCTCCAGGATGGTAGAGTACTCGCTGGACCTGCAGAACATCAACCTGTCGGCAATTCGGACGGTGCGGGTCCTCCGGCCCCTCAAAGCCATCAACAGAGTGCCAAGTGAGAACATTTCATTGATATTGTTTTTGTCTGTGTGTATTTGTTTGTTCACAAGTGTTGCGTAAGTGTGCATTCATGTGTATTTTCTGTACTTGTGTGTGTAGTTTCTCTCTGTGCTTCTGTGTGTCTGTCAGTCCACATTAAGCACAAATGCATCTGCATGAAAATTCATGTATATATTCAGTATTACATCGCTGGCTTTTTTTGTGCAGCCGTATGCCACCTGTTCCCGCACGGGGATTATTAAACATTCATCTCATGCCAAACCACACAGCCCGGTCGGGCCCTGAGTCACGGCTTTATCAGATTTACAAACCATCCGTTAATGCTGCTCCACTGATCAGTCCGTGACCATAACCCTGTTCCTCTCATCTAAAACTCAGTTCTCCGCCAAACTTTTCAACCAGCGCAACACATTTGGTTGTAGGAAAAAAAACGTTGCAGCCGTTGACATTTCCCGTCAATTAACAAAAGAATAAGGACATTGAAAACAAAATGTGGTTTATTAAACGTATTATAGTAAAATGAGTTAAGGAATGATGCATGACTGATATTCTTTTGAAATAGCATTAACAAGGATCTCACTTACCCCATTGCAGTACTCCAAAGTAAGTCTCGGGCTTCTAGTCCCCTTATTTGAGAAACTGATGTGAATGACCAATAATAACGCTTTTCTTAATAACAAGGCATATAAACTTAGAAACTTTTCCTCAATATCTTCAAGCCATTGAGAGAGACGGACTCCCCTCTTGCCTAATTCAGTTGGGGCCTTGGGGACAGATGCTGTTGGGAAAAGAAGCCTTTCTCGTGACTTTGTTCAAAACGTTCTACATGTGAGGGAGAAAGAGGACTATGCTGATGATATGTGTGAGTCTGCTTGTGAAATGCTCTCTTGCTTCACAGGACTGTCAAGCTGCAGGTGTGGACTGTTGGCACACTTTTGTCCGCCAGGCTCTTTGTGTTATTTGTACAACCCAACATCTGAAGTTATTCAGCCAATTATTCTACCCTTTCAGCTCACACTATATAGCCTGAGTTTTGCTTCTCTGCTGCTTTCAGCACCTTCCCTCTGAAAATCTTTCTCTCATGTTTTTAAGGCGAAACAGGCAAAGGAATAGTTTTTCATGCATTAGTCAATTTTGAGATTTTGGGCTATTTTGCTTCAACATGTCTTCTTTCACACTAGAGGAAAGAAAACATCCAATAAACACACTTATATATTTATTTCACTATTTTGTCTATTTACGTCTGTATATTCTCCTCATTTCACCAATAGTCAGCAATAGATAATGCCTCATTTGCATATTTAAACATCAAATAAAAAGATTGTCTTAATGTGAGTAATCGACTTGGAAAGTTGCATGGTGATATCTATTCATTAAAGATTTTTAACATATTCAGCTGTAGTGTCTACAGCAAAAAGTTACTTTTATACGTTGTCTCACACTTCAGTAGCACTTACATACACCAAACTTTCATTCATACCTAACTATATTCTGAAGGTTCTTACACATGGGTTTGTTCATACATCATTCACAGATGATTTTTCCTTCTGGCTGTTGACAGTATTTTCTAATTTATTGAGTGATGCAAAGAGATATCCAAAATGCCCTCGGTAAAACCCTGTGATTCTAACGTGCCAGCAAAATGAATCAATCAATTTGTACTTGGCTTTAGTCAATATGCATACTTCTCTATATGCATACTTCTCTGTTCAGGAAATGTGTGCAAAATATCACACATTTGATAAGTTAATGCCTCATTTGAATATTTAAACATACCATTTCATAAGCTTGTAATGGAAGAAATAGTCATCAACTGGGGAAGTTTCATGGTGATATCTATGAGCTAATTTGTTTACCCTTTTCACCTGGGGTGCCTCGCCTTAAATACAGACCTTTGAGACACATCCAAAATGATGTTGTTTTTTTTTCCTGGAGCAAATCCGTACTGATTTTTGCTCACCACGTAAGCGTCCAATCATGGGAGATTCTTTATACTCCGTGTGATTACCTGAAAAAGCTGCTTGTCTTCAGAGCTGGAATTGATTTAAATTTTGCACACGCGCCAAAGTGTTGGAGCCATTGACAAGGAACCTACTCAGCCCAATATTTAAGAAAGCCACAGCAGCTGATGATCAGTAAGCTGAAAAGCTGCACGAGTGTGTGGTAGCCTGATTCCGTCCCCTATCAGTGACCCCCATTAGGGGTTAGGAAGCATGGGGCTCAAGCTATTTGTTCCTTGTTTTGTGGGATCGTTACTTTGCCCACAGATACACAGGGAGGATGAGCACATCCTGACCCCTCACACGCCTCAATTTGTAACCCTCCAACAAAATGACAGATAATAGCCCTGCACTGTGTGTGTCTCTCTCTCTCTCTCTCTCTCTCTCTCTCTCTCTCTCGCTCTCTCTCTCTCTCTCTCTCTCTCTCTCTCTCTCTCTCTCTCTCTCTCTCTCTCTCTCTCTCTCTCTCTCTCTCTCTCTTTTTTGTTTTGTTCGACTTGCTTTTTTGGTGACAATGTTGCGAGTTAGAGGGAGTGTTAGCCAGAATGGAGTGGAAAACACAACACGACAGAAACTAGTGTTAGGAGGAAGCGAAAAGAAGAGAATTCTCCTGGTTTAGTAAATAGCACCGGCAGATAGCTGTAGATGTGTTTCCATTGGGATGTAAGACGAGGCATCCATCTTTATCTGAAAACAGCAGGAGCTGGCAAACTGGTGTAGTCACTCGTCGAGGTGAGAGATGGAGACAGGGTAGTGAAGGAGCAAGAGAAAAAAAGATTGATTTGTGTGATACCATACTGTTCTTATCTCTCTGCTTACTTTTGTTTGCTTTCCTCCCTTTTAATGTTTGTGTTTTGTTTGCATGTAGCCTTCTCTCTCTCTCTTTGTTCTTTCCTGCTTTATTTCTTATTTTGGCACTCCCTATTTTTCGGCACACCCCCGGGCAGTGTCTCATTCTTGTTCTCCATCTCTCCCCCTCCATCCGTCTCTCGCTCTCTTCACCCAATTAGGCCTAATGGAATGGTGGCCTAATGACAAGGACCCTGGGGAACAAACACATTTAGCCTCGCCTCCAGCCGCCACCAGAGACACATACACACCAGCGACGCTACTGCTCTCCATTTAATACCAGCAGACGAGACAAATTAGCCAGAGGAGGAAGACTGGTGCATACTCGACTCAAGAAAAAAAACCCTCTTTCTTTCCTCTTTTTCCTGGATTCTCTTTGAAATATGTGGCGTCAGATCCATGGAAAAGAGACAGTAAACTGGCGCTACCAGAAACATCTGTAAATGCAGATTCTGATTGTAAGTCAGTTTAAAAATTCCTTAATAGCAGCGCAAACAACAATCGTGCCTTCAATCGTCGATATTCAATCTGATCGCCAATCGGCACAAGTATAACACACACATGTTGATTTGATGAATGAGCCTCTAAATATGAGCACACTGACATGATCACAGAGGGGAGTGACAGCAACTTCTTTTCACTGCTGTGAGAAATTTGAGCAAAAAACGGTGTGTTTAGTAGATAAAATAAGTGTTTAATAATTCATAATTAAGAATTCATAATTAGTCATAATCACAAGTGTATTGGGAATGCATAATTAAGATAAACATAAAGTGTTGTAGGATTAGTAGCTAATAAGACATGAAGCTTCTGCCAAAGTTGCAGAAGTTTAGCTTTCATAAAGGATTATCATAGAAGGGATTAAGCCATGACTGACAGAATTTGAATGTGTTAGCTGCTCAGGGAGAGAGAGATGTGGAGACAGGCGTTTACTGAAGTGCACAGTGAAGTTAGCTAATAAAAATTGAGAGAGACGGAAGGGGAGGAGTCGCGAACGGATATGTGGGCGGGATATAGAAAGAGTTTTTCTCTTCCGGTTAGTTAGGATCCCGGGAAAGACGTGTCTCCTGGGATCAGGGAAGCGTTTTTTCCAAAGTGGGTTAATAGTGTAATATTTCATGAGATTAATGTACACCATTGTATAACTGTAATTGCATCAGCAGGATTAAAATCCTTCTTGACGGTAAACCAGTTTCGGTCACGTTTTTAGTGTGACTGAAAAGCTATCAGTCCACGTGTGCTGGCCTGCTCCACTTTCATTGTGAGGAGATTTTTCCCTCCACACTGCTAGCGATTCTTTGACATGGTTTTGTGTTTGTGTGTAGTGCATGAATTTCAGGTATTTGCACCTTTGTAAAAATGGTCTGCAAGTTGTCTAAAAATGTGTACATCATCAGCTCTCTCTCTCTCTCTCTCTCTCTCTCTCGCTCTCTCAGCTTCTCTCCTGTCATTCAGTCTGTTGGCAATTTAGATGCACTGTTGTGTTTGTGACACATTAACCTACTGTTGAGTTGTTATTCACGAATCCCAGTATGGGATTGAAACACACACACACACACACACACACACATCAGATAATTAGAGACATCCACATAGTCACACTCGTAATAACACCAAAACACACACACACACACACCTCTCTCAGGTGTCAGTACGGGGTTGCTGTGATCTCATCAGTGGGTTTCACCTCGCTCTTTCTTCGTAGTCCAATCAGCCGTCATTATGTTCAGATATTCACATCTCAATATGTCATCGCTGCAGGGCCGGCCCGTCCACAGGGGATGACGTCATCGGAGTTCAACAGGGGACATGCTTGTATTTCTGCAATTAGGGTTCATCTAATCATGACTGAGACCGCATGTAGCCCGTTTATTGGGTGGACTGTAGTTAGCATACTTTCAAGTCAGTTTGCAGTCATTAAACGGCTGTAGATGTCTCAAACATGTCGGGAATGCTTGGTGGTCGAGAAATGATGGTCAAATCCTTTTAAACTGCATCAGCAAATGTTTCAATGGAAATGTAATACCACCCGGATTACACATTTTTGTCGATATAATGAGGGAACTTTATCTTTTCTGAAGATTATTTTTGCCTTTATTGCACAGTTGACAGTGAAGAGGCAGCCAGGAAGTGGGGCGAATATAACCAGCAAGTTGCAGTTATGTGGCATGCGTTAGAACCATCCGGCTACCAATTCACTTAGTGGCAATGTTGTTTATTATTTATTTGTTGTAATTAATATTTATTAATGTTTTTTTTCTCCCCATAATATCTGCCACGAAAGAATGATGTTGAGAATAATCTGAGAATGTGGTTATGGTTGGTGAATGATACTGGTCTTGGTTGAATTTGAAAGTCCAGACTGATTTGAAGCTTACTTTATTCAATATTTAACCAAAAACAGGATTTTCCCAAAAACAAAATGTTTTAGTACAGCCTAAACCTTACCACATGCTGGATTCAGAATGTTATCAAAGCCCTTTTTTCTTTAAGTTGTAACTGTAGGTTTAGTGTGAATAGACCTACAGTCTGGTCCACATACCCAAGAGAAGTTGTGCAACGAAGCAATCTACATGCAAATATTCAATGGTGTAAGCGCATGTGATAATCTATCTTTGGATTGATTGATTGACCTGCTGAAACACACAGGTATGCGCATCCTGGTGAACCTGCTGCTAGACACTCTACCCATGCTAGGCAATGTGCTGCTGCTCTGCTTCTTCGTCTTCTTCATCTTCGGCATCATCGGTGTGCAGCTGTGGGCGGGTCTACTGAGGAACCGCTGCTACCTGGAGGAGAACTTCAACCTGTGAGTAAAACATTGTAGGTTGTGTGTGTGTGTGTGTGTGTGTGTGTGTGTTATGCCAATGCCTTTGTGTCACAAATTGAAAATGATGGTAAGGGAAAGAAGATGTGGCCCTGCCCTCAAACCTCACCTGTATGCTTCCCATTCTTCTACCTTACATCTGTCATACATGAAATTGAAAAAAAAAGTAATTACGGAATGGTATGTATTTTGAGAATTATATATTGAATGTACAGTAAAATGGACAGTTCGCCTATGAGCATACCACCTTGTTGTTATACCTGATAGTTTTCCTTTTCACATGGATTTCATTCAAGATGTTATGTATTGTACTTTTCTACCCACATTAGCATCATAGCTGGAAGACAACTCAGTCTTCCAGCAGTTCAACCTATTCCTTTCTCCATCCCTCTCTCTCGCTTCAAAGCAACAGTAAGAGTACAGTTTTTCCCAGTTTGCAACTAAGAACGTGATTAGATTCCAGCTGCATTCCTCCATATTCATGAGCCTACATGACGGCATCGCCCACTGTGTGTGAGTGACATTCACCAGTATTCAGGAGTGTTTTGATTTTATCGCGTTCTCTCAGTTTCCTTTTTTTATGCTGGCATCAGCTGGCTAAGGCCCCTGCCCCTGATGTGTTTGTTCTAATATGTATATAAAGCCATGGATACTACTCTTGTGCCTTCTGTGCACTGTCTCAGGTTGTGCTGACACAGCGTGTACTGATGATAGATCTTATCAGATGAAACAGGACACATGTCTGTTAGCTGGCTCACTCCCGCCTGCTTTGTCCTCACCTTAAACTTGAGAGGCGCCAGTAACCGTAACAACCTCTACAGTAATCACTTCACATGGTTACTTCAGCCAATGTTTTCTACATTTATCATCATGCGGCTAAAGGGTGATATCGTGAATACGACTCCACTTTGACTTTTCTACATGGCGTAAAGCAAAAAGACAATTTTGACCAGAAGGATGTAGACAACTACAATGTTGTTGTCCAGCGTTAGGAAACACCGGCAGATTGTTGCTTGCTATTTAATCAAAGTAATCTTCCCCGTTCGACTCCCGTTCGACTCCCGGTCGACTCCCGGTCGACTCCCGGTCGACTCCCGGTCGACTCCCGGTCGACTCCCGTTCGTCCCACCTGACAGTTTCCCCGATTTCAGCCAGTTTAGCATATTTGCATGAATGTTGCTGAATGCATGAAGATCGCTGTTAGCTGCACAAGCTAGGCTGGCTAGTGTGTACGACTGGCGGCAGGCGGCAAGACTGCCGGAAGGAGCTCAAGTGCATTTATTAAATTGTACGTTTTTAATTTTAAATCTTACAAAGGGGATTTTTATAATTCATGTTTTTAAATTAAAATTAATTTTTTTTTAAATATTTAATATCATGACACCATCAGACGCCATTACACTTTTCCTCTCGCGCACCCCCTACAGGCAGCTCGCGCACCACACTTTGGGAATCCCTGTACTAACACATTATGCAGATGCGTCAGGGTGAGTGCTTAATTTGAAAGCTTGTAGTGAGTTAGTGCTTGAGGGCTGTTATGCTCAATAAAGGGCTAACGTTAGCGCTCTGAGGGGTTATAATAGAGTGGGCTGAGTGTCGCAGTCAAGTGCAGCATTCACTTTGCCATTTTACACCCTTGCTCTTTTGATGTCTACCTTTCTCTTTGCATGCCTTATTCTGCCTTATTTTTCCTTCAAGTCTCCAATCAGGCCGCCTGTTTCCCTTCTCAGTGTCTTTAACAGTTCCTTTCGACCACCTCGAATCCTTATTTATTTCTGCAAGTTGAAAAAAAATACATCGAGAGCCAGGGCGATTTGTTGTGGAGACACATTCACACCTCTGAGCTTCCACATTTCAAAACATATCGTACACTAGTGGCCACTCAGTGGAAGCCAACAGCACTTTAAAAGCCATTTCATGCATGTTGGTCTCTGGATTTCCTCCTTTGTCCGCCTTACTAGAGATATTTGTTATGGTGTGTTCTCCTTTGTGCCATGCCATCTTCCCCTCCCAGCTGTCCCAGAGTCTCATGTAATATGAATCCTGGAAACTGTCTATTTGTTCTGCTCCAATTTACCCTTGATCCCTCTCTTCGTTTCGCTCTCCATTGGCAGGTGTGCTCTCAGTGTGATGCCAGGTTTTGCTGTGCCATGCTGTGTGACGCCAAGTCAACTGCAGGGGGGCAACAGGCTTCATTCATGCTCCACTCCTCTGACCCCCCCCCCCCCTCTCTCTCTTTCTCTCATCCTGGCTCTAAACCCTTCCTCCGCTGTAGCGCACTTGACAACGTTTCTCTTATTTATTTCATGTCCATCTCTGTTGTCAGTCCCTTGTGTCCTCCATTGTGTCAAGTCAGTGTAAGCTTAGTGTGTCTCAGTGCATATCTGCAAACGTTGCCAATCAATGCCTGGTTTCTAAGCCACTCTCAATGGGGAGTGGTATAGCTTGATATGTGCACTGTTACTATCGATCCTGGAATCAGTGTGCATGTATGTGTGGGCTTTCTGTTGAGGTAAAAGGAGAACATCACCTCTTATGTATGTCAGCAGTATATATCCCGCTATTGACTGGAGGAGACAGGGGAGGGGAAATTGTAGGGACAATCAGAAAGAGAGGGGACTGAAAGGGAGAGCAAAGGAGAGGAAGAAAGAGAGAAATTGGACAAACATAGGAGCATAAAGATGGAGTGAAGGAGTTCAGGTGTTAAATGCACTATAAGCCAAGGTTGTATTGCGTATATGTATGCATGAGCTTGAAGTGTTTGTGAGTATATAAGGGTAAGCAGCAGGGTGGATGTGCAGGGGTGTGGATTAAATATGATTTGCCCTTAGCCACTCTTTTCCTGATGAGTCTCCCCCTGTGTAAAAAACTAGAAAACGAGAGAGGAGACTGGTGTGTAGTGAGAAACTGGCAGAAAAAACAATAGAAAGACAACAAAAGGAGGGCGGAAGTGTGAGACAGAATACGATAGGTTGAGTGACCCTGAATGTGTGTGTTCAGTAATGGGCCTGCTGATGGAGAGGGTCTATTTTTGTCCTCCCCATGCCCAGACCTTGGTATGAGCATCCTCACCATGCTGTCATTTTCTTTAGTTATGTCTGATCTCACACACACACCCAATAGCGCTCGCTGACTGGCTCAGCCAGTGTGGGTTTTCCCCCAAATTTTGCATTAGTTTCACGTCATTTGTGTTTGCTTATTGCTATTTATCTTGAAATGATTTCACTTCCAATCGATTGCTTTGAATTTAACATGTTATTAAAATTGTTTCTTTTTCTGTGTATTGGTATTTGCAATCAAATGTGTCTATATACTCACAATGGCCCCACTAGCTCATAACTGAAGCAATAGTAGCCAACTGTCCCTTTAAATACATCCACAGAGGCAGATACAGTGAGCCTGAGTCCCCTGGATATGAAGTGAAAGACAGACTCTTTGGCATGCTTCCATTAAAACTGAGAGGTATGAGAGCTATGTCAGGAAATGATGAGGTGCTTCAGATGGTGGCAATCAGTTAGATTCAGAGTTTGGAGATGTGTGTCATTAAGTTTGGCAGGAATCAGACACTCACTCACTGACTCACGAGGGGCGCGTACAGGGAGCGAATGCGTTCAGTGACGGTGTGTATGTGTGTACTATAGGTGTCAATGCATGAGAGTGTAATCTGTTGTTCTGCTGATTTCATGCGAGGGCACACACACACACACACACTCGCACATCCGGTTTCCACATGACTTAGTTTACATGATTAAACAATCTGTTATCTGGTGCTTAACATACTCATCTCCAATGACGTGCTTGTCAATTGGCTAGTTAGCTCAGTAAATACCATTTTCACTTCTGTTTTGCTTGTACCTTTGACTACAGATAATACAGCTGCTTCTGTATCAGGACATCCCACAAGCATACAGATACATTCAGGTTTTTCTCTCAAAAACATGTACTGTATCTGTTACACCTCCATACGGATTCATTTATTAGTCTAGTAAGGTCAATAGCTTCTGGATCTTCTTCTTTCTCATGTATGTTTGTGTTTTTAAATTAAACTGAGATGGAGAGAACAAATATATGTATATTTGTTTTGTGTTTATTTATGTGAGTGAAAGGGGAAGTGAGCCTATGTTCATGCAGTATCATTTAATGATGCAATTATCCCACAGGTTTGGTTGAATACTTCACATTCTTCTCCGACGTCCTCATGAAATACTAATATATTATGGACTATATTATGTATACAGATTCGATTCCATGACCAACAAACTTAGTTTCTCACGTTGTTCCGACCCCCAGCTCTTCAGGTATGACCCTGCCTGCTCCGTACTACCAGCCAGATGAGAATGACGAACGCCCCTTCATCTGCTCCCTGGCATCTGACAATGGAATTATGTCGTGCGCTGATGTGCCGGCGAGGCGCGAAGGAGGACGCACATGCTGCTTGGACAGGGAGGACGCACTCCACAGACACGCTCTGGGTTTGAGTCCTGAGCCGCTGGCCAACGGTAGTGGTGCTGGGGAAGCAGTGGGTCTGTGCATCAACTGGAACCAGTACTACACTCGATGCCACACAGGAAGTACTAACCCCCACAAAGGTGCCATCAACTTTGATAACATTGTCTACGCCTGGATCGTCATTTTTCAGGTATGGTCCACATGAGTTTGAGATGTATTGTAAAGTTATTAAAAGATTAGATTCCAACAATAGTGCTTGTTAAAAAGGCTGACGCTATTTCGATCAAATAATAGCTTTTCACTTGAACACCAATTCAACATTTTATACTCTATTATTTGACTGCTGCACAAGTTTGCAATACTATTCTTTCAGCTGAGCAAGCCTTGTCACGTTAACTTGTAAATATGTGTTAACACTGAAAATAACCTTTCCTCCTAATGCAGGTGATCACTCTGGAGGGCTGGGTGGAGATCATGTATTATGTAATGGATGCCCATTCCTTCTACAACTTCATCTACTTCATTTTACTCATCATTGTAAGTACAATTCATGACTACATTTATTTGTATTTTTAAATGAGTATGCTATATCCCTACCAGCTGACACATCTAGTGTACAGTATGTTCTGATGATTTTAAAATAGCTAAATGAATAATGAAGTGTAACTGTAATTATACAATCTGGAGATGAAAACCCCGAATAACATGTCCAATGTAGGCGGACTCCTGCCATCAATAAATTGAATGAGGATATTTCCTGAGAAGCGGATAGAAGTGTATGTATACAATCAATGTGTGAGGGAAAGAGGTGAATGTTATGTAATTTATCTTTGGTGATGAGTAGGAAAAAAGGGGGAGAAGAGGAGGAAGCACAGTTGAAGGGGAGGAGACAATGTGAATCCCAAAAAAGAAAAATAATGTCTGCACACTTTGTGTGTGTAAGAGCTACAGTCGATCAGCTTTTTGTGTGCCATGCCAGATGGTGGCACAATAAAAGTTCTTTAATTCTTCATTTACATGCCATTGGCTGTCCACAAAACCTGCATTCAGTCACTCTGTGGCAGCAGACGTAAAATAAAAGTCCCAGAGGTTTCGCACCAGCAGGTGAACACAATGAGAGATAGACTGTCTTTTGTAAAGCTTGAAAGCGAGATCAAGAAAATACCAGAGAAGAAATGAGGTGCGAGGAGAACTGCAGAATGATATTGAAGAAAGACAAGTGAGAGTTGATGAATGGAGTGAATACACCAATCAGTCACAAGCTCACTGCATGTTTTCCACACTAGAATATAATGAAAAGGAGCCACACTTACACAGACTCTCCACAGACTTCGTCATCACAACACAGTGCTTATTAGGCTGTGGAGATCATTGGCATCGTGACTGCAGCTGTAAATTCCATCCCTTCTTTGGCAGCTCTGACCTGAGGGTGTCATTCCAAATGTAAACACCTTTTGGCAGCCAAAGATAGCTGACATGGAGTCACAGTGTGATCGCTTTTGCCTGGTTTATGCTGCTACATTGATCACAATCTCATGGCCTGTGGATTGTTTAGCCCGGTACTCCGGTCACAGCAATATCCAGCGCAGAATACATGCAATTGAACTGCACAGCTGATTACATCCTGATCTGAAGTCAAACTTTGTGTTTCTTACATTTAGGCTGTGAGTGCTGACCGAAGAGGTTCAATAGACAGAGCTCAAGAGCTGACAACCAGGCAAACACGCCGCTGCCTTTGTGGTACATGATTGATTGACACAAATGTGCCGCTGCTTTTGCGCTTCCTTGCAAGACTCCAGTCTGTTTCGGCAACTTGTAGTCAAAGGTCCTACGGGATGCCATAGAAGTGTTGCCGATACTATGAGAAGTTTTCAGTCAGGCACTTCCATGAGTCCCAAAGGTGTTACTCACACAGTGAGGGTCACATTGACTCTCTCGTTCTATCGTTTTGTAGTTATTCTGTTTCTTTCCGTGCAGGTGTTTTGTCATTATGAAGTCACAGTACCGTGCGCTTTAAGCTTGTTAGTTGATCCTGTATAAGCTTTTGTTCCCGGATACAAAACTCAGGTTCACCTCCACAGTGTGAAACTCTATCTGCTCGATACTTAATATATACTGTCAAGTGCGCAACCTAAGAGTCTTTATTGGTGTCACATTGAAGAGTGTGAGTAAATGGATTAAAGTGACTTACAGCCCAGTGAGGTGTTTGTGTGTGTGTGTGTGTGAAAGAGAGAATATGTTTACACATAAATGTATGTGACAGCTGCTGTATGGAATCATATAGACACATGCAATCCGTTGTAAAGTAGGCCTGCCATCTTAATTTGTGTATGTGAGTGTGTGTGATCACACATGCTTTTGTCTGTGTGAATGAGAACGTACTTATGTGTGTGTGTGTGTGTGTGTGTGTGTGTGTGTGTGTGTGTGTATTTGCATGCATGCATAATGCAGTGATCATCTGAATGCGTGATATTGGACTGCCCTCCCTGATTATGCGCAAAGCTGTCTACTGATCAGAATCACAGAATACTGTAGACAGATACACACACACACACACACACACACACACACACCTACACACACAGAAGCAAGCCTGGAGGGAAATCAAAGGCCCACACACCTGCTGACCTGCTTTGACCCAAAGGACACAGTTGGGCATCTCTCCTCCCTCTCTTCCTCCCTGCTATGTTTCCTCTCTCTATCTCTGGAGTCGCTCTTTTTTTTTCTTCCTCCCAGCTTCTCCAGTCCTCGCCCTGCATCTTTGATCATTCTGGATGAAAGTCTATAGGTGGACGGTCATTGACTTTGGATTTTCATATCTGTGAACAAAACTGAGACTCTGCCACAAGCTGCCCTATCCATCCAGCAGTCTGGTTTTTGAGTTGTTCGGCATTAGCGAATATTGATCTAACCATTGTTCCATATCCAGCTCAGAGTAGTCCAATAAAAGTAATTTCAGCTGTCCTGTAGTGATTCCCATTACTGCCACTAAAAGGGTCAGCCATGTACCATCCACGATGCACCCCATCTCCTCTCTACTATCCCCCCCAACCCTCACTTTGACTTGTTTTAAGAAAATAAAGGCTCTTTTTTGGAAAGAAAAGAGTAACAAATATAGATGTTCTTTTGCATTTTGCAGCATGGGAGAAAAGTAAAGAAAGGTATTGAGTTGGAGTAGAGGTGGGAGGAAAAGTTAAGTCAAGTTAGAGAATGAAAGAAGAGTAAGATAGCTGGACGCTGAACTGTGCTTTGGGGTGTTGGCTCTGTCCGTCTGCTCAAATCAGCCTCGGTTTGGTGGGAAGCCAGCCCTTTAACATGTGTCCTACCATTTTAGGGGGATTGGCACACATTCTTAGAATTGGCCAGTGTGAGAGCTTGAAGTCTGTGTTTACCATTGGGAAATCATTTTTCCAAATTTTCCATTGTTTGCCCTCGCTTTATCTCACTTCATGTATTGCCCAACAAGTCCCACCTGCAATACAGTCTGTAACTTTTTGTTCCTTCTTCCACATCGATCCAGATTGGGTCATTCTTCATGATCAACCTTTGCCTGGTGGTTATCGCCACCCAGTTCTCGGAGACCAAACAGCGGGAACACCAGCTGATGCAGGAGCAAAGGGCACAGTGCCTGTCATCCTCCACCCTGGCCAGCATGGCTGAGCCAGGAGATTGCTACGAGGAGATCTTCCAGCTGGTATGCCACATCCTCCGCAAGGCTAAGAGGAGATCAGCGGCTCTCTACTACACGCTGAGGGGCAAACCCCCGCCAGCTGGACACGGCAGGGGTAACAGGCGTGGTGGAGGGAACGTGAACGGAGAGCGGCATCATTCCAGGCACCCAAAAAGTGAGTAGGAGGGCCTCAGCAAATGACATGTGAATATGTCGTATGTGACATTTTTATTTCAGTCAACATATGTAATTATTTAACAATACGAGTAGAATATGTTTTAGTTCCTTGAAAAAACATTGTGACGACCTGACATGATCGTGTAATTCACATAATGGATGGTAAGTTAAATGAAATATGGTATGGCCACCAACCAGGTGTGACTACAATCGTCAGCTTGCACTGTCCTGTTCAAAATGCAATTATGAAACTTTGGCAACAATTACAAATGCTCGCATCCTGTATATTTCGCATCGCAAAAGAACATCTGAATCATAACTTAAAGTGCACATGTAGTCTTTTTTAAAATTGGTATTCCCATCTCTCTAGCACCACAATGTCCGCACCAGAACAAGCAAGACAACGGCCCTCAGCCACTCGCTAACTCCATCAGTCTGGCCGTCCCTCAGAACCCCGAGGACTGCCCTATATGTGCATTATCACTGAAAGAGGGGGCGAGGGCGGCGGGAGACTCCGCCAACGGGGAGGAACATGAGGAGGATGCAGTGAAAGAGACGGGCAAGGATGAGAACCATCTGGAGGAGAGGGGAGATGGAGAGAAGAAGAGGAAGAGGACATGCTTTGGACATTGTAAAGACATTTGGAATGACATGAGGAGGAAACTTTGGGGCATTGTAGAGAGCAAGTACTTCAGCAGGGGCATAATGATCGCGATTCTCATCAACACTATCAGTATGGGCATCGAGCATCATAACCAGGTAAGATGATGTTGTTTATTCTATCACATAAACATTGTTACGACACTTTTAATGCAGTTACAATACGCCATTTACTGAAGAGAGGCCTTTTATTTTTAAACTACTACCAGAGAGGGGTATACTGTGTTTGTGAACTGATTTCAGATACCTGTAATTGGCCAAAGATAGTGAATGTTTTGGATATTGCCTCAACAAATGCATTGCCTTTAATCCTTTAGACTGATGTACAGTGTAAATAGATTGGCGCGCGTAATCATTTCTCACTCCCACGTATTACCTCAGCCTCAGCAGATAAAACCACTATCACTGCTGATGAAGCACTGCTACTAGAAATATCATAACAGCAGATGACATTCAGAAGGATGTGTGTGGGAGTGGAGCATCACTGCCATGCCGTTCCCTGACAGAGGTGTAAACATTTAGCCTGGCGGCAGACAAAACCGAGCTGGCTTTGAACATTGGCCAGGCTCTTCAGAGACAGACCGGGCAGGTGCCTGAGAGTGGGAGAAGCCTGCCAACACTGCACATGCACGCATGGATACAAACGCGTGTGCACACCTAAACACACATCCATATGTGTCCAGTGTGTGTACGCACCAACAGAAACTCATGCAGGAGCAAAAAAAACAAACAAGCTGTTACATAAAAGAGCGTTGTCTTTTCCCCTCATTTCTCCCTCCCAACTCATGCCATTCTACTCCCTCCCTTGCTAATTTTACTTCCACTTCTCTCTCTGCCCTTATTATCGCCATGAATCCCTCTGTGCACCTCTCCTTTCCATGTTCCTTTCACCACTCGCTCCTTTGTTCCTCGCTGTCTCCCTCCCTTCCGTCCTTCCCTCCTGACCCCAAGTGTCTCTACTGTCTGACTCTCTTTTACCCTCCCTCAGTTTTAACCTCCGTCGCCCCACGTTTCTCTCTCTCTCCGCCCACACACTCTTTGACAGCGTACAGAGTAGTTGCTTTCTCTCATCTCTGAAGACTCTAAAAATAAAACGAGGGTTGTGGGGAGGGGGAAAGGAAGAGGAGGAGACAAGTGAGATGGGAAGAGCGAGGCAGACTCCCGTTACACAGCACTTTTCAGCTCAATTCCCTGTGTGATTATGTGTGTGTGTGTGTGTGTGTGTGTGTGTGCATTTGCGTTTCAAAGAAGGCTCGTGTGCAGAAACACACGAACACATTCGCATGCACACACTCGCAGACGCTTTTGTCTGTCTGTCTCTTGAGTCTGTCTCTCCCTCCACAATTTCCACAGGCTGACACACAAGCAGTGATACAAGTGGGTTTTTGCTTGACAGTGAAGAAAAGTCTTCCGTCTTGCAATTGTGTTCTAAAACAGGAACTCTGGAGCTGATTTGCTTCTCCTCGAAAACTGACTAACCACAGGGTTGCTTTACTCGCTCCACACCCTGCTTGGGGGAAGTGTGTGGTTTCAAATTAAAAAAAAAAAACGTTGCTCTGTGTAGGTATGGCCTTGTAATTATAGGCCATTTTTACTCACTAAGTCATCGAATGATGTTACACGTTAGCAAGTTTAAAGATGAGCTGCTATTTGCATGCATGTTATGTGTGTCTTGTGTCTGGACATCTCTGTGTGGAAAATAAATTGGCACATCGGAATTCAGGCTTGGAAGTTGCAGCTCATGCATTCATATTCAAGTAACATTCACACCGACTGAAGGCATACAAAAAAGGAACAGGAAGAGGATATGTGAATGGGAGGATCAAATATTATTCGAGACGTGGATTATTAGGGATCTACATCGGAGAACACAGGTACAAGGACATGAGGAGAAACAGGGTTAGGAAATGACAAGAAGGAGGAAAGCAGAAAGGAGACGGAGGATTGATGGTATTTTGTCTGATTTAACCTGTGGTGTCAAGAGCTGTGATGGTTCTGTCAATAGCAAGACATCTCATATCCTGTGTTTGTCCTCACGTCTAGTGAGTGAGTTCTGCCCAAAGGCCAAGGTGAAAGATAACTCCTGAGGGATGAAACTCCATTTATCCCTGCATTCCCTTTCTTCCAATACAACACATTCATATTTGTTATCATGTTTAATGATTTCTACATTGTTTAAAAGTGGTGAGTAATGTCATCGTTTAAGCTACCCTGTGGTCCACAGATTGGTCCAGCTTCCAGCTACTGTACCAAGCTCAAACTGCTGATTCCTTCTCACCTCTAATGGAGTATTCCCCTCTGCTCTCCTCCCTCATGTCATCATCTACCTCTAAACAATCCCTTTGCTCGCTCCTCGGTTTCCCTCTCCTTCAGGCGGGTTCTTCCTCCTTTGATCGACAGGAGGATATTGATTGGGTAGAGATGTGTCTGCCTGATAATGAGACTGAAAAAAAAGGGGACAGAGAACTTAGGGGGATGGAGATAGATCGGGAGAAAAAGCGGATTAGAGGAGGGGGAAGGCTGAGAGTGTGTTTTCCTCTGACATGGTTTGCTAACTTTGGCAGGGCGAGCTGGCTATTTCTCCACCGGCTTTGAAACTGAAATTCACACGGGGTATCTGAGAAGGCTTCTGATCCATATCGTGCATAACACACATTCACTCACACAAAGAACGCAGTCAGTAAGCCAGTCTGCTTGTGCACACACACACACACACACACACACACACAAACAAATGGAAATAAATCCGAGATTGACTGGAGCGTGTGTGTGTTCGTTTCTTTTGTGTTCTGTTCCTAAACATATATATATGTTTTCCTTTGCCAATTCCAGATAACATGCTCCCCTCTTTAGCCGGTATATGACTCCATGTGTTCCAATTTTTTTGTTTGTTTCTAATGTGAGTTTTCCTTTACAATTTTACAGAAACAGCTGTGCTAAAAAAAAGAAGACACAAACAATTAGTTTGCCTGTTTTTCAGTCTCTTCCCTTGCTCTCTGTCTGTCGCCCATCTAAGATAAGGTGTATGTGTTCATTTTATTTGCCAGGAAGGAAAGAATTTTCTTTTCAAGTTTGACAGTTTGAGTGACAGCCTTTTTAAACAAAGGCGGAGAAATGTGATGCGTGCACAATTGTTTTCGCGGTGGCTCCAGCATCTTTTGTTGCGGCAGCGGTGATTTGCAAAGCAGCGGTTTAATATCAACTGTGTTTCATCTCTTTGTCTGTACCTGCCTCTCCGTGGATACCATTGCCCTGCTTTTAACCTGGAATGCTTACAGCTCTAACCCCTCTTATATTTTGCCGACCACTCTTTGCCCGACTCTTCCACATCTTACTTGCTATTTTCATTTTGTCTTCCTGTTTCTGTGACCCCCTCCACCCAGCCCGAGGAGCTGACCAATGTCCTGGAGATCTGCAACATTGTCTTCACCAGCATGTTCACCCTGGAGATGATCCTTAAGCTGACTGCTTTCGGCTTCTTTGAGTACCTGAGGAACCCCTATAACATCTTTGATGGCATCATTGTCATCATCAGGTCTGCAAAGAAAATCATTTGCCAATTGTTAAGTTAGGTTGTCAGCGTGGTGGAGTGTGCTGCCATTTAAAGATTGTGAGATAATCTTTACAAATACTGTCTCAAAACCAGAGAGCCTTCGATTCACAGCTTCAAATCATGCCACTGGAATTACATTTCCATTTGTTTTGGTGTGTTCCCCATGAACTTTTGCATGAAACTGCACCACTTGTTTATGTGACAAATGTTTAACATACGAACTACAATGTGTAAAATGCAGCAGTATTCCTTATCAAACCAGTGTGGATTATACAAAGTGTTTTATTCAGTGTTAAGGTACAACTCATGCTCTTATTTTCTCTAATCTGGCCTTTCCCATTTCTATTGATTTTTATTTCATTTTAAAAACATCTTCCTCTCCCCGCATTCCATGATCATAACATTGCTAATCTTTTACTCCACCAATTTCTACATTTTTCTTCTCTCTTTCTCTCTCTGTTTAACACGCACACTTCCACCCAACTCAACACATAGTGTGTGTGAGATCATCGGTCAGGCAGACGGCGGTCTGTCAGTGCTGAGGACCTTCAGGCTGCTGAGGGTCATTAAGCTGGTGAGGTTCATGCCTGCGCTGAGGCGGCAGCTGGTTGTGCTGATGAAGACTATGGACAACGTGGCCACTTTCTGTATGCTGCTTATGCTCTTCATCTTCATCTTCAGGTAACAGAGGGGCACGGGGGCATGTATGTATGCGGAATATAGTTCTGAACAGAAACCAGTAAGACACAGAGAGGGCAGGAAAGTGTGTAGGAGAACGTGTGTACGTGCCTGTATTTCCTGTATGTGCAATGTGCATTAACAGTCTAAGACAGGTTGTTTTGTTGCCGCTCCAACCCTTTGAATATAAAAAAATAAGCAGTGATAGAATATCAGCAGATTCAGTAAAATATAGCTGATCGTGGTGGAGGCAGACATAGCCACAGGCCACAGTTTGTGCAAAATAATAGGATTAACTTACAATTATTGGAGTTCATTTTTTTTGCCAAATTGTATCTCAGCTATTTGAAGGCTTTTCTCTTTGACCTGCCTCCTTCTCCACGATTGCTTCTGTCGTGAAAGTTAGAAGCACCTTAAGTAGTTTGTCTGTCTGTCAGCATTATAGTTGATTACATTAAACTTTTGAATTTCCACTAAATTAGACGGATAGGCCTCGGGCCAAAGAACAATTACAACAGACAAACATAAGTAATAAACTGTCAGCTCAAATTCTAACAGCGTATTGATAGATTCATCAGCTTTGCATGAATTCAGTAAAGACTCATACAATCATTCCACAATGTCCACAACTGTGACATCTAAGTAACAGAGAGGGAGAGTTGTCCTAATATTTCAAAATGATTCTCAATACAGCTTTTACATTGTACCTAAATTCATTTTGTGATGCAGATGCTGAAAACTGCAATGAACAAAAACATCATCATTCACCTGAACGCTCATCTTGTTACCCTCCCACAGCGCACACACACACACACACACACACACACACACACACACACACACACACACATATTACTGTTTTCCCACCAATTCCACCTCTGTTAGTGATCACCGAAAATGAATTAACAGAATTATTGTTATTTTAATAATTTATCGCATTTGTTGCAGCGTAGTGCTTGCATCTTAACGTGCATGTGTGTTTGTGTGAATGCGTACCTGCCACCAGCTCCCTTACCCCTGCAGCACAGCTGTAAGACAGATGGCATCAGAGGCTTTAGCCAGTTAATGCGAATGAGCAAGTACTGGCCTCTACAGGTAGCGTTTAGTGAGCAGTAAAGTACCACTCGGCTAAGACATAAACTTTTAAAACCTCTCATGAACCCCTAAAGAACGCGGTGATGAATGAGTTGTCTGGGTTTCATAATCTTGTGGTTACAGCAAACAGATGGGTGCAGGTGGAAGAAAAGGAGCCGGAGGGAGAGGAATAGGGAAAGACAGAAAAGTAAAGCTTGGAATGAAACGGAAATAGAAGATTGTAATGGTCTTACGATATGTTTGTGTACAGTATGTGCTTATACCATATGTGTCATTTAAATCTATGTGTGGGGACACGTTTGTTCATCAGTGCTCTTTTGATCATCTCTAAATTTATACTATTTCTGTTACTTTGTCTATTTTAAACCCTATCCCATACTTCCTCACATTGTCTGCAGATGTCATTGAAGTCTGTCACGGATCCCATGGCATACTTCAATTCTTCGTACCCTTATTCTATGACAGCATGTGTGGCTGAATGACTGGACAAATCCCCTCTTGTGTTGCAGTATTCTGGGGATGCATATCTTTGGTTGTAAGTTCAGTCTGAAGACAGAGGCAGGAGACACAGTGCCTGACAGGAAGAACTTTGACTCTCTGCTCTGGGCCATTGTCACCGTCTTTCAGGTTAAACACACACACACACACACACACACACACACACACACACACACACACACACACACACACACACACACTTTGTTCCACAACTTGATTAAATGTGCTGTCAAATGGGAGCTTATTTTTTCTACCTCTATTGACATTTGGGTGTGTATGCACTGTATATTATTAAAAATGTTCATATCATCAATTCATCATATATTTCACTATATTTTCTCTAGATTCTGACTCAGGAGGACTGGAACATGGTGCTGTACAATGGGATGGCGTCCACCTCGCCCTGTGCTGCTCTCTACTTTGTAGCTCTTATGACATTTGGAAACTATGTGCTCTTCAATTTACTGGTTGCCATCTTGGTTGAGGGTTTCCAAGCTGAGGTAAGACATCCTCATGTAGGGCATTGGACAGTATGCACTTTGCAAAAGACACAACAAAATGTGATATTGGTAATTATTTCTACACTTTCAGCCACGCTCTGCTCCTTACTCTTCCTTCATCTTCCATCACGTCTCCTCTTCCTTGCTGTTCCCCCATTCCTCTCCTTTCCCCCCTGTGTCTCTCTTTCTCTGTCACCCGTTCATTTTCTCCCTCTTCCCCCAATACAGGGTGATGCAAACCGCTCTTTCTCGGACGATGACCGGTCTTCCTGTAATTTTGAGGAGAATGATAAGCAGAAAGACTCTCTGCATCTCTCAGGTATTAAAAATGCCTTTAGGAGCTTTATTGTTGAATAAAGACAGATTTTTCTTTCTCATTTTTCTTTCTCATTGAAATCATTTTACATCAAATACAATTGAACTTCACCTCTTTTATTATTCCCATACAAACAGTCTGGCTTTTGTCTACATTTCAGCAGAATTGTAAACTGTTCCCAGAATTATTTCACATCTTTGCCGACTTCAGTCTGACTGGTAAAAGATGTACCATCATATACGCGTTTTAAGGCCTCCAGCCATTCAGCCCTCCAGAAAGCTATCAGCTATCATTGTGCCTTGGGCATTAAAACCGTTGCCTGGTGTCATATTTCCACAGCAAACATTTCCAACCATCTTTTTCTTGCCTGAAATGTAAGCTGTACCAGCTTTAAATAATGCATGCCAGATGTCGCGTCTCCTTCCTCCCCCCTTCTTCACCCTGTAGGCAGGAATCAGCAAAAGCATTATGCAGTATAGAATAGCATTCAGCAGCACATAGGGAGGCCTCTGAGGATGTCTGATCACAGTCCTCCTGAAGCCAAATGGGCCTTATTAAATGTCAGCTTACCTGGGAAAAAAACCAGCATTTGGAAAGTTGATCGTTCCTGGAGAGCTATTCCATTAAAATATATGTTAGAGAGCGGACAAACCACTGGCAGATATTCCTCTCTTTCATCATTATGAGCTCCTCTCTGGCTCCTCTAAGGTGATTTAGTGTAAATGAAACCTTCCTCTGCCTCTCTGAGCGGGCTATAACATTGTTTTAGGACTTTTATGTTGTAACGAGATGGAGTGTGCCAAGTTATGTTTGCCTGGCAGCAACAGAAGGTGGGAAGGACTTACTTAATTCTTTCTTTTTTTCTTGAACTCTTTTCCCCGCTCATCCATATTATCTCTCCTCCTCCCTCGTTTTATCACCACTTGTCCCTTTCCTTCTTCTCTCCACCCCCTCTTTCTTACAGACCCAAAGATCTCTACACTAACCCCAAATGGGCACCTGGACTTGTCTGCACTGCCCCATGGTCTGTTTCCAGGAGAGAGGTTGTCCTTTGCTCTCGGCTCCAGGAAGAACAGTGTTATTTCTCTTGGTAGGGCCAACTTGGAGCAGAGGGCAATGGTAAGTGAAAAAGGACTGTTGGAAAAAAAACTGAGAGTGTATAAATATAAGTAATTGTATTGGTAATATCTTTGATCAGGACAATCACTTGCTGCAACAATGTTCTTATGTTATTTGTTATAATGAGATGTGTGTGGTCATTGGCTTGGTTCTGTTTATTTCTGTTTGTAATCCGGACTGCAAGAGCCGCTCTAGACAGAGTGTGGGTCAGGATTGCAGTGCAGGGCATGGAACAAACCTCTCCCGCTCTTTCTCAGTATCCAGGTCGAAGTTATCACAACTGGGGTCGCTCACTGCCTCCCCAGCCTCAGGCCTTGTGGGCCCGGCGTTCCAGCTGGAACAGCCTGGGAGGATGCCGCCCCTGCTCCTCCTCGTCTCCCTCCGCTAGTCCAGCCTTCACCCCCACCTCTGCAAGGCCCTTCTATGGCTACGGTCTGGGGGCTCTTGGCGGAATAGTCGGAGGAAGCCTTCGCATCCGGGGTCCCCGTGCCTCTTCATCACCGCGCCGCCACTTCCATCATGTCAACCAGGATGAGGAGGAGTCTCTCCTCTCTCCTCTTGCTGTTGCTCCAAACTCTCTTCACCTTCCTCATCCTGTGCTACCGGGACACTTTGTACCCAGGAGGGACCGCAGAGCTCTATCACTAGAACTGCCCCACTTGCTGCAGGTCCCTGGACCTCCGCTCCCTCCACCGCTGTCCCCCATGACGCTCCATACTCACCACAGGAAGAACAGCTTCTCCGGGGGGACTGTTATCGGTGGAGGTGGTGGTGGCGGTGGGCTCGACAGTCTGGGTGTCTTAGGAGGGGTACACCAAGACTGTAATGGGAAGACTCCTCTGTCTCAGCTTCTCCAGCTCCCTCCTAGACACCACACTGAGCAGGCTGCAGGGGCGAACCCCCAGAGTCAGCTGATGGCCGACGTCTTCCCTCAGGTCAACACACGCAGCAAGGACCGGGAGGACCTAGACGATGACATTGAATATGTAAGTTACCGTTTAGTGCATGTGGGAGGGAATTAAACGGTAATACCATTAGGAAACGCGTACGACTTTCCTATGATGCACCAATTACACCGACCCAGATAAGCATCCTTGAGACACGTAACAATGTCTAAAAAGAACAAAGAACCGCAATCTCAGCGTGTGAGTCCCAATAACGAACCATTAGCTTCTTTTGTTAAAGTACAAGATGTTACACATGCAGTAATCTCCCGCTCTCTTGTGCAGGATTTTCAAGTGGTTTGTATAAAGCCTGCACTCTCTATCACCTGGGCCTCGTGGGAGTCCCATTGTTTTCATTGTAAACAAGTCTGTGAGAGAAATAAGGTTAATTAGAAAGGACTATTTAGACAGCGGGGGAGAGCGCTATACAGATGGTAATGTTGGAGGATGCTCCGAGCTGTTGCTATAGAAGTGTTTCACTTTCGTGTGTTGCAGAGCTTGTGCTTCCGCATCCAGAAGATGTTAGAAGCGTACAAACCAGAGTGGTGTGAGAGCAGAGAGGACTGGTCTGTCTTCCTATTCTCCCCACAGAACAAGTGAGTCACTTTTACCCCTCGCACCGCTTTTTCTTTTTCACTTTTAATCAAATCTGTTGTGTACAGTGCAGCCAGTGATTGTCTGCATCAAAATTGTGTTGCCTTTAAAATGTGGGCTGTTTTGTAGCCAAAAGCTCTCATCCAAACATTGTCGGCTGGCCACAGGACGTGTCTCATCAAAACAATGTCAAGGATGGGTGGGCAGATTCCGTTCTGCACCTCATCAATAAGAAGGACGGGTTGCCAAGCTTCCACAGAGAAGGACTACATTAGCGTATTGATCGCCGCCTTGTTGATATTTTCTTCCCTCTTCCCTCCTGTTGGAGAGCAAGAAACAGGCCTCGGGGGATGAATTTAATAAAATGTATTAAATTATACATTAACTTGTTGTGTTGCAAGCTGCAGTTTGAATAGAAGCAGTTCAGTTTTAACTGAAAGGTATTTAAATGTCCCCGTGTTTGTTCCACAATACAATCCCTCTCCTATTGGGTTCATTCTATTTCTTTTCATCCGTTCCAGTAAACACTGCAGCGAAGATATGTAATTGCGTTTTTGGCAGTGCAGAGTGTCACATGCTCAGGTTTGAAATGCATATTCACTATTTATATGTCGCCATCTCTTTCTGTCTATCTTTCGCTCTGTGTTTCTCTCGGATCTCTTTATTCTGTCCTCCCAGCAGAGCATTGTACTCAGGAGTCTGGTGCTTCTGAGAGTGTTGTTAATGTAATTTGTTTTTGAATTAGGCGCGATGTAAACAGGGGATGAATGAGGCTATTTACTCACCAAGATGTAAGGGAGCTCCCATGCACTGTCAGGGGACTTGGCTCTCATTCCGATTGGATGGAAGAGGTCTTTAAATTTTGTTTGCGCAGTGTGTGGTCTAAGCTCTATTTATTATGCCCCCCCCCCCCCCCCCATTTTGCCAGCCTCTTTTTTGGCTCAACAGCAATTGCAATGCCTATTTAAACTTCTCTTTTTGCTTCCTACCTTCCTTTATTCATCTTCAACTCATTCTTCCTCTCCTCTCCTCTCTTCACCTGCTACTCCAGATTCAGACGGATATGCCAGTCCATCATAGCCCATAAGCTGTTTGACTATGTGGTGTTGGCCTTCATCTTCTCCAACTGCATTACAGTAGCTCTGGAGAGGCCCAAGATACTACAGGGCAGCTTGGTAAGATCCTCTCAAATATGTGTCTTTGCATGTGTGCCTAGAAGCTCCTGTCTGTAGCCTTTTTGTGATAGCTTCATGTATTCTCCTCAGACACATTTTATTGTATTATCTTAATAAAGGTGCAGTAGGTACGATTTTACTACCCCTTATTGTCCCATCTCTTCTTTATGTCTAACTCTCTATCTCCTTCCCCATGTTTGGTCCAGGAAAGAGTCTTTCTCACCATCTCCAACTACATCTTTACTGCCATCTTTGTGACAGAGATGACACTCAAGGTAACATTTTGCAACCTGTCTCTATTACTACCAATTAGTCCTGACAGTTTGTGTTCAGGCGCTCCGCAGAAGCATCTTTTTAGTTTGTCCTCCCATGTCTCCCTGTTTGTCTCTATCTCTCTCTCTCTCTTGCTGAATTGACTTCGCTTCAGTGCTCCCACAGCCCAACCCCTCCCTTACCCTTCTTTCTTGGCAATTTCCATGTTCCTTTGGAGAGTAGAGCAATTAAGCAATGTCATTAATTAGCGGCTAGTCTTCTTTTTTGGATGCAATCCATCTCCAGCACTCCCCCACACTCTCTCTTTCTTCCTGTCCTCGCCGATGTTGGCTGCTTCTTTTTTAAGTTTGTGTTTCCACTTCCTTAGGGTCCCCTCTATTCTCATCAGTTTTTTTCCCAGACTCCCAATCTTTCCCCATCCTTCCTTACTTTTATTTTATCTCCCTCCCTCCCTTTGCCACTGTCTCTGGATTCTCTGCGATAGACTTTGGCACAAGTGGGCCATCAATTATGCACTCCCACAATCAATTATTAACCAATCACAGCCCGTCAAGGAGCCACAGGCTTGTCAGCCCCCTGGCCAAGCCGTACCTCCCTCTGTGTCTCTGTCTGTCTGAGCCTTGCGTATCCTCATAATGTGTGTTGGTTGTTTGTGTAGCATTAATCTCTCCGTAGGACACCACCACTGAGTCTAGCGCTGCGTACAAGATGCAGCCACATAAAAAGCACAGCAGGGTTGAGGAATTGGTCAGCATGTTACAGAACTTTTTGGTCTTTTTTTTCATGAGGCAGCTTTAGAAACAATGTAGCTCTCTCTAAAAAAAAATGATCTCATGATTGTAGTTATATGACAAAGCAATGCTATTTCCCGTACTATTTCTGAATATAAAGTATTAGATTATACAAAAATTCAGATCTACAGTAAGATGTTTGCCAGGCACTGATCTTTCAACCGCCTTGATATGTTCGCCCACTGTCCCTCTGAAGCTTCACCAGACACTTGGCAAGCAGCTTCAAATGTCAGTTGCAGATTTTTGATGCTCCCACTGCTGCGTCGAAAAACACTGAATCCAGCTGTGTGCATTTGTATTACAGTGTAACATCCCTCCCTCACTCTTGAAGTCACAGAGGACCATGATAATGTCAAATGGTTTCACAATAATGTTTTTGCGAGCAAAGTCAAAGGCGTTGTGACATCCACAGTATATCACTGCACCAATGGATATTACATGTGCGCTCTTTACAGTGGTGCCAGGTGTGTTAGTGTTTCACTTGCAAGTGTGTGTGTATCTCATTATTAAACATCCATTTTGCTGTATGTGTTCTGTATTGTTTTTTCGAATTTTCTGGCGGTGTGTGTGTGTGTGTGTGTGTGCACGTGCACGTGCACATATTATGTGTGGCAGATGAAGTCCATGTCTGCTCTGGACACTCTCTTGGCATGTGTGTCTGTACGTCTGTGCGTGTGTGTATGAGCTTGAGTGTTTAAGATATTTTGTTCGTGTCGACAGCCTTTTGTCCTTCAGCTGCTGATGACTTTTCATGTCTGTATCACCTCTCTCATCCTCTTGTTCTTTTAGTTTCACCTTGTTTTTTCTGTTGTGCTACACACATGACGGTTTATTTTACAGAGCTGGTGCAGGAACAGACAGTCCATGTCCTAATGGGCTGCTTCACCAAATTGTGTCTCTCCAGGTGGTTTCCATGGGGCTGTATGTGGGTGAACAGGCTTACCTGCGGAGCAGCTGGAACATTCTGGATGGCTTCCTGGTTTTCGTGTCTTTGATTGACATTGTTGTGTCCATGGCGGGTGGGGCCAAGATCCTGGGTGTACTTAGAGTACTCCGGCTGCTCAGAACATTGCGTCCCCTCAGGTATGGACAAAGTCATCATTTTGAAGTAAATTGCATAATGCTGATTGTCATGTTATGTTGGGCAGATATGTGCCTTGTTTGTGGTTGTATATATTTACAAGTAAAAACAATACAAGTGCAGTTATTAACAATCTCAACAGCGGTCAGAAAATGGAAAATATGGATTTCATTTAACAAGACATATTTTATTTGATTTTTTTCTTATTTTGCTCTCCCCTCTACAGGGTGATTAGCAGAGCTCCAGGTCTCAAGCTGGTGGTGGAGACCCTCATCACCTCCCTCAAACCCATCGGCAACATTGTTCTCATCTGTTGTGCGTTCTTCATCATCTTTGGCATTCTTGGGGTGCAGGTAGGAAAAAGAGAAGAGCTGTTTTGATGAGACATGCTGCATGCATACATCATTTAATACAGGATATTGTGTGCTATGGTTTCTTACCCATTACTATCATTTTTTAGAAATGTAATTCTCTCCCTCCCTTTCCCGAGCACACATGCATGTCTGTCTTAAAGTAAATCTCATTGTCTTCCTACTTCTTTCATCATTGCAAAACATTTTCAGCTGGTGGGATCTTTGATCAGCTCATTACTTTACTCAAGAGCACCCTTTCATCTCATCAGAGGAGCCTGCAATGGCTTATTTCTCTCTTTTTTATATAAGTAGTCAGACAGCATCAAAAGCTTGGTCTCTTCTTCTACTGACAGCTGTTTAAAGGCAAGTTCTTCTACTGCTTTGGCCTTGACATCAAAAACATCACCAACAAGTCTGACTGTCTGCAAGCCAGCTACAAGTGGGTCCACCATAAGTACAACTTTGACAACCTGGGACAGGTCAGTGTCACATGTGTGTTGTTGGCACATCTGGTGTGCATCATGTTTGTTTTAGGAATGTGTAACAGGACATTCTTTTTCATCACTTTTCCTTTCTGTTTCCTGCCTGCTGTGGTCCAGGCTCTGATGTCCCTGTTCGTACTGGCCTCCAAGGACGGCTGGGTAAACATCATGTATCACGGCCTGGATGCTGTGTCTGTGGACCAACAGGTACCCGCAAATAAGCTGAACAACATTTCTTTCACAAAAAAAAACCGCTAGGCACAATCTGTAACCTGGCAAAATCTTTTTCTCCTTCCCTCTTATCTCTGTTTCTTACCTCCTTCTTTCACGTCATTACATATCAAATCACATCATGAACAAACACACCACTTCAACCTCAGCCGGTGACCAACAACAACCCGTGGATGCTGTTGTATTTCATCTCCTTCCTCCTCATCGTCAGCTTCTTTGTCCTCAACATGTTTGTTGGCGTGGTGGTGGAGAACTTCCACAAGTGCCGCCAGCACCAGGAAGTGGAGGAGGCCAAAAGGCGCGAGGAGAAGCGTCAGCGGCGCATGGAAAAGAAGAGGAGAAGTAAGAGAGAGGAATGACAGGAGAGGGATAGCGAAGAAGGCATAGAAGGAGTATGGAAGAGGCCAAAAGCTGAAAGAGGAAAAGAAAAAAACAGATGCACATGAGCAGTTGGCAGAGGAGGCAGGAATATAGTGAAACAAAAACAAGGATAAAAAGGAGGGGCACAGTGAGAAAGAAGATGCAGGAATAGATTTATAGAGACACAATGGGTACAATCAGATGAAGAAAAATATTACAAACATTAAAAAACAAACTGATATAATGACACAAGCAATAACAATACACTGCCTGAAACAAGGGCTTGAATAGCTCACGCTACCCCTGTTGGTACTTTGACACATCACAAGAATCACTCTCTATTAGCATGTAGAGCTGTGATCAAGACTGATGGAAATGTGTGATGTCGAGAGAAAGAGAGATGGAAATGAAGACAGACAGGTAATAATAAACACACAAACAGCAAGTGTCATAATTGCTGAAGTCCTCTGCAATTTCAGAGTTATCTTCGTGTTGATAGTGATTCCAGATTGATCAAAGCACTTACATTTTGAGCTTCTAAGCGCTCAGTGTGGAGCAGGTCTTCCCTGGAAAAATCACATTTCAAGTCAGAACCGGAGCAGTTTGTTTGGATTTGGCTTGAATAGAAGTTCTGATTGTACTTGGCTGAAGGTTTGAGTGATCACTGTAGATCGTGAGAAGTATTGTATATCTCTACAGGGCAATGTAATACTTTCTTCAACGCATCAGATACAAACTGAATGTGTTTAAAGGCTTCATTGATATATTCTTCTACCAACAGAAGCGCAGAAGCTGCCCTACTTTGCCAGCTATGGCAGCATACGCCTGATGATCCACACACTGTGCACAAATCACTACCTGGACCTCATCATCACCTTCATCATCTGCATCAACGTCATCACCATGTCCTTAGAGCACTACAATCAACATCATGTAAGCAAAGCTGCAAAGATGTGTATTTGGTGGATGTGGATGGTAATACATGAAGGGAGGCATCTTGCATTATTGCATTTCTGTTAGTAATTAGTGTTTTGTGCAACCTAGCTCCTACAAGCTCCATCTCAGTAGGAAGAGTGTTAATGTCTGGCAAATATTTGTGGCTCCTAAAGCTTTCCCTTCCCCAAATAGCAGCATCTTAAAAGGACACAGTGATACCACTGACTGGTCAGCCACCATGAAACTGTATCCAGGCTCTGGAGCGTGTGTTGCGAGTAGTTGCAGTCCGTACAAAGGAGCTGTGATTGTGCTGCTGATTTGATGCGGGCTGCTGTCAGAGTGCTGTTAGCGGTACAGTACATGTATCTGTATCTGTCCGTTCATGTGCGATGAATGGAAGTTCAAACGCTGGATGGCACTTGTTGTTGTTTCTTTTTGTGAGGGAGAGGAAACGTGATGATGCTTGAGATAAGATGCCCGTTTGACCTTTTAAAATGGAGCACGCTTTCTTAAACTGACCGAGCAGCAGATAAATATCACAGGTCTTGGCTGTATTTGTCAGCAGTTTGTCTTGACATTTGGCAGCTTCCCACTTGTTAGAAGCTACACCTCTATTTATGAAAGGAGAAAGCAGCCAAGCTTTCGGAACATTTGAATACTCTGGAAATACATTTCAGCTTAAAAATGTGTGTTTATTTGGGGATGTTTGTTGTGCTGTGAATGGAAGATGCCCTATTTTTGCCCCTGGCATGTTTGATTTTACTCTACAAACAATGGGAACAATTCCAATTCTACAGTTGCCTCCTGCTGCTGATACTACATCCTATTACCCACACACACACACACACACAGACACACACATCTTTTTTACTCTCTCTTTTCAGTCTCTGGATCTCGCCCTGAAGTACTGCAACTATTTCTTCACCTCTACGTTTGTGCTGGAATCAGTACTCAAACTCACCGCTTTCGGCTTTCGCCGCTTCTTCAAAGAGAGGTACAGTGTGTGTTTATACCTTGTGTGTGGCAGCATGACTGTGTGTGATCGTGTTTATTTTTCTGTCTGCATGTAAATGTGTCTCTGTGCTTATTTGTAGCGCTATGCACACATGTATAACTGTCACTGCAAAACTCACCCATCCACTGTGGGATTTGTCAATCTGCTGTCCAGAGGTCTGTATGATGATTATGAATGATGATTGACAATCAGCTTTTTTTTATTGCAGTTTTAGCCCTCTGGATTAGATGCAAAATCAGCTTTACAACCAAAACAGTTGGAGATTCAATGTCGCCAAAAATTACAATATCTCTCAATGTTTTTGTCGATTCAGCTCATTCACGAATCACACATTTGATGTGAAAATTAAACATTAACGCGACTATCTGGGTTCTAGGCACATGCCGTAATCTTGTGAATTAATGTATACTATCAATAGCGGCACAATAAATACTTATTTAGTTGAAAGTGTAGTGGCTTTACAAATTTGTCTTTTGCTTTGATCGTTAGAAATGGAATAGGGAATAACAGCTTTGACGATATAGAGGATTATGAAATGTGTTGAAATGTGTGATCTGGCTGTGAGGCTTTCTGTTATTAATTGATTTAACCATATTCTGGTACAAATATGTAACGTTTTAAGACATTTATCACACAAAATCAGTTTTGTTAAAGACAACTGAAATGTTTTCTTTTTCACAGCAAGACGCAGGAGTTTACAGTTTTCTTCATTGTATTTAGGTTTCCTCACAATCAAATCATTCCTGTATTCCATAATGTAGTAAACTATAAACTATAATTCATTTGCAGTTAATGCAGCTTTTAAAGTGGAGATGGCAATCCTTTTTTTTAGTGTAATAATCTATTGGGTGAACTACAGCTCTACAGCATCATTCTTCTTCACAAAACCAAATGATGTAATCGTCCTCTGCATGTGATACGACTGCACTTTCCATTTCTCCAACTTACTGTACTTACCGGCTCACGCCCGCGTTCATTCACTCAGAGCCCAGACTAATTGATTTGTCACTCGGTGATGAGACTGATGTCTTATTCTTTCAGGGATATGTGGTGACTAATTCAAGGCAGAGGCACAGATGGTGGTAGTTTAATGTCGTTGGTCTATTTTAGTTTGGTAAGACAAAGCAGAGAGCTAAGGTGGCAGAGGGAGTGAACGTGAGCAATGGAGAAGAAACTGATAATATATAAGAGGGGGTGCTGGACTGATCAAAGATAGAAAAAATGAGGAGGACATATGAACGATGAAATGGGAATAAGTTGGGCGGGATAGATAAATAATTTATCACACAGTTATCAGCTGGCACTTTGTCTCTTTTTATGTAGTGTCAGCCACTCCCGTGAGTAGTCATTGTGCATATTGTCATTTATTGGCTGGGCTAGGGCCTGCTTTGCAACTGGGTCAATGGAGTAGCAGGTAACACACAAACACAATGCCACATGTGCCAAAAACAGAACTGCATGTTGTGTACATTTGCAGTGGGCGTACTGTAAATGTGAATGTGTGCTGGCCAAAAGGTTCTGAGACTGACAGGGAAGTGAGATACGAAAGTTTAGTTCAACCTTTTGATGAATAACAGGTGCATTTTTAACAGGCTAGATTGTCTTTGATGACGTATTTAAGGAACATTACTTCTTAAATATGAACAAAGGCAGTTGCCATCCTCAGTTTCAAAGGGCTGGATGGCTGCAACCACAGAGGATGATGCACCTTATTTTGCCACTGTGAAAAAGCTGGGTAAGTCCCGAACAGAGATGTGAAAAATGAAGTAGACCCACAGGCTCCGACAACAGAGGGAGACATGATCGTGCATGATGAGAATGAGTCATGGGCGGCAGATACACTATTGTCAGTGGCATTTGTTTGGCAAGCATTCTGACAAATGAGTTGGCAGTGCCAAGTGTTTTAGCACTCTGTGTGCCTTGCCTTGCCGCGCTTCGATGATTTTAGAATAGATATGTATTGACTATCTTTCAAAACGTCTGAGGATAAATGAGGATTGCAGTACTGAAGCAATTACGTGAGGCAATAAAGGATAAACATCTGGGGAAGCTCGCAAAAGTGATGTAGTAACATCAGGTCATAATACTTGTCTGTTGCAATGGCTATGGTGTCTTCAAACAGTTTGATTCCCTACCATATTCATCTGATCTGTCTCCCATCTGTCCTTAAGCCCTGACAAGCATTTAGTTGGATCTATTAAGGGATGTTGAGGCTGAGGCACTGCAGCATCACTGGTAGAAATGTGTAGATGTTAAAGGAGAGTAATGTGTTGAAAGGTAACTGATAATTTAATACATATGTGCTCATATAGTAAGCTTAGAACTTTTCACACAGCCCTCAGTGTATTCTTTGTTGTAGGATATAACTGTCCAACTGTATTTTGTTACTGTCACATCTTTTTCTTAACATGTTTGTCTGCAAATTTGCCAGTATATTTGTGTTTGTACATGCTATGTGTGCGTTTGTGGTGTAGTGCCTTTGTACAACTTCACAACTTCACAACTTCATATATATATATATGTGTGTGTGTGTGTGTGTGTGTGTGTTTGTGCCAGGTGGAACCAGTTGGACCTCGCTATTGTGCTTCTGTCAGTGATGGGAATCACCCTGGAGGAGATCGAGATCAGTGCGGCCCTGCCCATCAACCCCACTATCATCAGGATCATGAGAGTACTGAGAATAGCAAGAGGTACAGTATATATACCACACATGTGTGAAATATGCCCCCCCCCCCCTCCACACACACACACACACACACACACACACACACACTCACTCACTCACAAGTCCTATCCAGCCACACTTCCTGTAAATTATTTAAGTGCAATTGAACATTGATTTAGTCTTGGTGTGTTAAAATCTCAGTTAGCTGTAGCAGCTAATGTCAAGCTGCTTTCTTGTGTATAAATTTGTGTGTGCGTGTGTGTGTTACACAGGCTGTAAATCAAGAACTGACCTTTCCACAGTTAAATGTTTCCCATTTAGCCTGTAATTGAACCAGAGGGATTTCCCTCTAAATGGCCACACTTAAAGTCTCTCTCCCACACACACACACACACACAAACAGTGCTGAAGCTGCTGAAGATGGCGACAGGAATGAGAGCCCTGCTGGATACGGTGGTCCAAGCCCTGCCTCAGGTACAGTCTACACACATACACACGAATGAATGAATGAATGAATTTTATTTATATAGCGCTTTTCACAGACAGTAGTATCACAAAGTGCTAAACAGAGCAGACATTTAAAAGCATAAAAAACACAATGTGACCCTAGGGTCAATAAATTATCTACACAGAGAAAATAAAATAAAAAATAATAAAAAATAAAATAAAAATGTAAAACATATTTTAAGAGCAGGTCGAGGACATGGGTTTACTTTTACACAAACGCCAGCCTAAACAGGTGGGTTTTGAGCTGGCTTTTAAAAGTATCCACAGTATCTGCGAGGCGCAGAGTTGCAGGCAGAGCATTCCAGAGCCTCGGGGCCACTGCCTCAAAGGCTCGGTCACCACGGCTCTTAAATCGTGTGCGTGGGACTGACAGAAGACCCAAAGCGTTTGACCTGAGAGTGCGGGCGGTGAATAGGGGCGAAGTAGATCAGCTACATAAGCCGGAGCCTGACCGTGAAGTGCTCTGTAAGTGATGGTGAGAATTTTAAAGTGTATCCTAGATGCTACAGGAAGCCAGTGGACAAGGGAAGACATGTTACACACTGTCTTCCCTTTTTCTCTCACCAAGAGATGGTGGGTCAGTCTCAGTCAACAGCCAGAATAGCACCCCCCCCCTCTCTCTCTCTCTCTCTTCTTCTCTTTCTCTGTTGGCCTGTAGGCAACTCAAATAGATGACTCATTCATGCCACAGACTGCCACACACACACAGGCTTCGTCTTGTGTTCACTTTCAGTACCATGGAGAGTACACGTACTCCCACTGCGAGCAGTGTGCTAGAAAAAATGGGGCTTCTTAAAACCAGTCTGCAGTTCATTTGGTGGTGAGGTGTCCACAGAGTCAATCAGTCTCTCGGCCGTCCCAGAGTCAAAATCATTCCAGTGCACTGAAAGTTCAATGCTCTAGAAAATTCCCAGAATGCATTTTTGCTGACTGGTCGTAGTGTCTGTTTGCTTTGTAGCATAATGTTATGGGTAAGAAATAAAAAATAGGAAACAACAGAATGAATGTATCTTGTTGCGTTTGCGTGTGGTTTTCATCAGTGTCCCAATGTTTATTAATCAATCAATAATTCCTTTTTTATTTGATTCATATTAAATAATGTTTGTCTTAAGCTCTGTTCACTGAACACTGATGTCTTACTTTGAGCATGAATTTAAACTTTGACATTTTAGTTATTATACTTGTAAAAACCTAAAGCAATAGTTTGACGATGTGCCCTCGGGTGCTTCTAAAAGTCACTACATAACAGGTTATATCTCTTTTGTTGAATCTGCACAAAACCCATGTATAAAAACTAAGCTAAGCTAACTGGCTGCTTCCTCCAGCTAAATATTTGACCTACAGACGTGAGGTAAGTGTTGCTCTTCTCATCAAAGTCTCAGCAAGAAAGCGAATGAGCATATCTTCCTTAATGTTGAGCTTTTTCTACAAATAACAGACAGGTTCGGTGAAAAGACAGTATACAGGTATACAGTCTCATGTATGGACATGCAGGGACACAGTCACACGCGTGCACACAGTATGACCCATTCACCATCAGAGGTACGAAAACAGGTGGTGAGAGGAAAGGAGGGCAGGCAGAGGTGAGGGAGAGCAGATGCCTTGTCTTTCTTTTCTATTGATCCCCTCTCATTAACACTTAGCCCTTTGCTATATCCCAAGGGCACCAGGGGAGGTAATTAAAACTCAGGCTAATTTAACATTTCCAAGAGGTCTCTCTCTGTATGGGTGTGTGTGTGCATATTTAGGTACTGAAAGGGTGAGAGTGAAAGCGCTACACCTGGCGAGAGAGATTAATCTGAGGTGATATTACGCTGTATTTCACTGTGAAAATGAAATGGCAGGCTGCCAATATTTCTTCATTACATCACATTGGATATTGAAGACAGTATCGACATTTCAACCGAGGCTTTGTACAGCCCGACAAAGGAGCAGGCAAATGCACTGATATTGGTTTGAGGAGGCAATAAATATGAATGATGCCATCACGGCACACAGGGGCCGACGTCTGCTAGAATAATAATTGATGAGATTTGACATGATGTGAATGCAAGAAGTGTATATGTCTAATAGGACGTGACGGGACACAGAGATGTAATGAGGGATCCATACATTTAGACTAATCATACATTTAGACTAAATGGGTGAGTTAGCTTAACAGCTCATTGGCATGTTAAGAGAAATGCGTTTTCACGGCTTGTTGTCGCAAAGACGCAGCAAGACAAAGTCATTTTACCCACAAGCGTCCTCCATTATCCTCTCCTCCCCAACTAATGCGAAATGGCTGCAACTCACCATTCCCTCACACTAATAGCGTATATCATGTTGGTACTAAAGTCGAGCCAGTTGTTTTATGTCTTCGGTGGGAATGGCTGAGAAACCGAATAGCCGGAGGGAGATGTGGACCCCACATGGAATGTGCTCGGGAAGGCGTCAGAGCTGTGTCCTGTGAAACTGTTTGTATTTAGCTTTAAAAATGGATCAAATGTAAACTAATAAAACAAAGTTTTTGGACATTTGTGCAAAAGCTATCTCGTTAAAGTAAAGCTAATAAAGCTACTGTTTGTTTTCATCCTGTATGGTGAAAGTTATTATTGTGCATCTTCAGCTCATGTTTATTTTATCCTGTATATGGTTAATTATTATGATATATCTGCAGTTCTTATTTATTCTCATCCCGTGTAGTGTAACCTATTATTATATACATTTGTTTATTTTCATCCTGTAAAGCATAAATTAGTATTATATACGTATCTGCATAGAACACACCATTAAATCCTTCCCAGTAAAACTTCTCAAAAGTGCATTCATCCTCATCTTGGATCCCACATATAGACTCGGGCCATTATGAAGCAGAGATTAAGTACACCATGCAGGATAGCGCTAACTTGGAGATGTACTTGAGGCAAACCCCAGTACAGTCACATTTAGAATGATTACAGCGCTCCAAATGAAAGGTTGTATGGCAATTAACTCTATTCCTTTCAGTCCAAATGGACTCACCGGACTGTGCTCCATGTAATGGGGCATATTTGTCTACATCAAAAGTAAACTTTCATATTTCGATTTCAGATGGCGCGAAACATTTCTGTTGTGTTACATGCGTGCAGATATTAGGTTATTTTTCAGCACCACCTGCAGCTCTTTGATTAAGTGTAGAATTGACCAGGTGAATCACATCAGGCAATTTTTGTGAACAGTAGTTTTTGCTGGTTTCCTCCTAACAATTGGCATCACAGTGCATTTCAAAGGATGGAAGACACGTAAGCAAATATTTTAAACCTTGAGTTTAAGATAATTGAATAGATGCTAATTATATTGCTCTAATATCTCATTCTAGTTCAATTTAATGTACCGGTAATCTAAATTCAGTCATAGTCGTTTGACTTGGCTCCTATTTGCTCCTATTCCCTGCAACTATCTCAACATATTTTGTTTAATAAACTTTATTGGCAATGCAGCCTCTGTGCAATCTCTTTAGAATACGCTTTGTCCTATAGCCGTAATGTTGATGCATTATTCATCAACCACACGCTACAAAGTAAACATCAGAGTTAGAATATCTCTCCCCTGAAGAACAGGTGGAGGGATCTAAACCTCTCTGGAGAACTCATGGAGTATAATTATAGTAACTATTTGTCAGTGCATTTCCTCATTCCCGGTGGAGCAGTGTTGTTCGCAGAGTGTTAAAGAGAGTGAACAGGAGACTGGGTTTAGCATCCCTGTAATGGGATTAGATTGTGCCCTGAGAGTTTACTGTGCAAAATCATCATCACCATTAAGTAGTGGTAACAGAATGCTGTTTTGTGGTGGAACTGAGCCAATTAAGTCCCAAACCCCCAAACTCAAAACATCACAACCGCATCAGGGGTTCAGCTGTATCAAAGTCTCAGAGGAAATTGTGCCATGGTTTGTAGAACCAAGCAGGGTACGGGAGCAACAAGCTAGAAACAATATATGCCACATTTTAATGCTCAACCTTTCCACCCTATATTTGATGTCCTGCTTCCTGGTGTGTTCAATAACTGTGTTTGACAACATGCCCTTGAGTAGCAATTTAAAAGGGGTTGAATTACATTCAGGCAAGCAAGCCTACAGCTGATGTATCTCAGGTCCCATTATCAATGACTTTTTTGTTGTCCACTGCTGTTCACTAATAAAGAACTTGTAGTCTTGTGCATTTGATATTGAGTATATAATTTAACCAGAGCTTCAAACCACAGCCATAATACTGTTGAGGTAGCACTTTTTTGTTGCAGATGTTCGATTAGAATGTTGTCAAATGGTTTTGTGCATGGTAAGATGTTCTCGTGTGTGTGTGTGTGTGTGTGTGTGTGTGTGTGTGTGTGTGTGTGTGTGTGTGTGTGTGTGTGTGTGTGTGTGTGGGTGTGTGTGTTTTGCAGGTGGGTAACCTGGGCCTGCTTTTCATGCTGCTGTTTTTCATCTACGCCGCCTTAGGAGTAGAGCTATTTGGAGAACTTGGTGAGTGCTCATGACATCCAGTCCAATGCTACAAAGGGTTATGTCAAACAAAACCTCTTATTGTTTCTCTACGTGTGAACTTTAAATATAAAGTAGGTTAAGCAATTATACAGTTTACCACGAATCCATTTATTTAATCTAGAATTTTGAGTTTTGGACGGATTTTCTTTTCACACTCGATGGTTTAAAACTGTTGAGAAACAGGTGTTTTCTGGTATGTACCAAAATATACATTTTTCTACATGTGGTAATGAACGTAAACTCATCCACGTTGGATTATTCCTTTCATCAGTATATGGTAATGTTTGCATGAAAGGATTATGCTCTATTTGAAGAGCACGTTGTCCATACATCATCACTATAGGTGTAAGGCGATTTAAAATAAGCATAATGTCAATGTCTGTCCCAGTATTAATAATAACTTGTGTCTTCCAGTTATGGTGCAATCATTTTGATAAACTCAACTTGTGTATATAAAAGCAAGAGGACATGTATTAACTTTATGATGAAAATCTTATTTCCTCTCCATCCTTTATTCCTTTTCATCAGTTCTCTCCCCTGCAGTCAGACAGCCATTAGGGAATCAACCCACTCTCCAATATTCTGATACATAAGTACTGTCCTAAAATATCCACATTGAAGTTGGAAGATATTTCCTCTGAACTGTCACATTCCCCTTGTGTGCTGCAGCTGCAGCCCGTGGCAACATTGCTTCCTATTGGAGCTTGGCAGGAAAAGGATTAGTGGCAAATGCAAGTGTCGCTTTCTTGATTCTTGAGGCCATTCCAGAGATCATCTTGGGATATAAACTCAAAGACAAATAGAGTGTTTGGTCACATTGCTACCGATTTGATAACAGGCTGTCTACACTGAGTCGGCTTGTTTGGACAGTCACCCAGGCAGCTTAGTGACAGAAATGGCGCATGCCTCTGCAGTTTTGGGGAGCAATGAAATGTTTAAGTGTTGAGTGCTCAAACTCACAAGCCTCTTCTTCTTCTTCTTCTTCTCTTGTTGTCCCTGCCCACTTCCTGTTGCATGTTCTCTTTATCCTCTCACGTCGTCTTTATCTGTGACCTGATAACGTCTTCTCTTCCTCCATCCATCTCACTCTCATCCTCAGTTTGCAATGAAGACTACCCATGTGAGGGTATGAGTCGTCACGCTACCTTTGAGAACTTTGGCATGGCCTTCCTAACCCTGTTTCAAGTCTCCACGGGCGACAACTGGAATGGCATCATGAAGGTACAAAGTTACTGATAATATAATGTAATATTTGTGTTTTTAAATGGTGGAAAAACTGAAACACAGAACTCGAGAAATCATTGAAGAGGTGGTCTGAGAAATACAAGAGAAAAAACTTCTCTATATCTCTCATCCATCCTATCTGCCACTCTTGTGATACTCTGATGAATAGGAAATGTGCTTGCTCAGCACCGGGAGCACAGATTTCCTTACTGATAGGCAGGGGAGTGACTGTGCCTCATCACACACACACACACACACACACAAAATACCAATTTACCCTGTACACACATCTACTCCCACCAGCAGCTATCACCACTCCTCCGCACACCAAGGGCTGTGAGAGGAAAAGAGATTATGCTGGTGCGCGTCGTCAGGCGCAGACCATTAAACACACACTGGATACAGGGAGCGTGGATGGTAGCGGGCCATGAAGCAAACCAGCGGGCCACAGATGCAACCTCTCAGAGTAAATCTCTGTCATTGTTGCTGTCAAATACTACCTGGGCTGTGAGACAGGTAGACCTACTTTGGTTTGGTAAGAAGCAGGTGAGGCAGAGTGGTAATCAGTCGTGCAATGACGAGTGGAAATCATGAGGGAGAGGAAGGTAAAAAAGAAAGGAGGCACCATAGAACTGTAATAAGAGGGAAGACAAGAGGATGGAAAAGGGGTTAAAATAACTGGCCAGTTATTAAGATTTATTTTCTCGAGAGACTAAACTACAGGGGGAAACAAATGAAAAAAGGGGGAAGGCATCGCAGCATGTGAGAGGAAATGGAGATTAGGAAGAAGAAAGACCAAAATGATGTACAGAAATAAGATGTAAAAGGAGTGACGGCAGAAAAGGGAGACGGAGGAGCAAAGTGTGTAAATGGCGTGCCAAATTAAATAGAAAAGACCAGCTTCAGCTCAGAGGGCTAACATTGTTGTGTGCGGTCACAGCCTGGGTGAGATATGTGTACTTCCTCCAGGTAACACTTGTCACTTTGGTTCTGCTCTGACTGAACTCCGCTGAGCGCATGTTAACCAGAGTGGAAAAGCACTCGAATAATAGAGGGGAAAAAGCCTCCTGTTGTTTTGAATATAGGCAAAACAATTAAGTGGATGATGATTACACAAGTTGTCATGAATACAAAGATCCTTGTTAACAAGAGCCAGCTGCAGTCCATTACCTAAAACATTTTTAATATGAATACCAATTTCCATTGCTTGGCGGTGTGGCTGAGCTATCAGCATTCGAAAATGACATTTAGATCTCGACTTTTCTCCTTCTCTGCATTTTTTGCCGCTATCAGTAGTCAAGATAAGGATGTTTTGTTGTTGCCTAAGCAAAGTTAAATGTAAGTAATTCTAAGTTGTTGCAGGGCTGCTGTATTCAATTTGTTTGAAATATATCGTTTTGTTCACTTTCCGGTATCTTCACAGAGCTTTATCCAGAAACATTTGTACTCATTTTAGCTGATCTGTTTTGTCTCTTGGACCGCCCCCTGTTCTCCGTCTGCTGACCCAGCACTGTCCTGACCTTTTCCCTCATCCTCTTCCTTTACGACACCAGGACACATTGCGGGAGTGCCCACCGGACAACGCCGGTGATGTGGACTATGCCTGCAACCCTAGCCTTCAGTTTATCTCGCCCATGTACTTTGTCTCCTTCGTGCTCACCGCCCAGTTCGTGCTCATCAATGTGGTGGTGGCCGTGCTGATGAAGCACCTGGACGACTCCAACAAGGAGGCCCAAGAGGAGGCGGAGATGGATGCAGAAATTGAGCTGGAGCTGGCCCAGGGCACCCTCTGTTGCATGGGCGCCCCCAGCTGCGGGGGTGGGAGGGTGGATAAAGGACTGGTTGCTGCTGGACCTGGAGGCACAGCAGGGGGACATGACAGAGGATATGCAGAGAGGGGAGAAGGAGTGAGGAGGATGCTTCATTCAGCAGGCAGTGCACACTCAGGAGCGTACAACTCCCGTGACTCCAGCCGAACACTGTACTCACCAGCACAAGTGAGTGTGTATATTTATGTGTGTGTGTGTGTGTGTGAGAGTGTGTGATAAGGTGTTAGTATTCTTATGTTTGTTAACTGATTTCGTATATGTGTGGGTATGCAAATAGGGATGCGTCAAGCCGATTACAATATATATAGTAAGGAGTTATGGAAAGCGTAATGCAGTCCTGATTGACTTAATGCGTGCAAACAATTATAACATATATAAATTGCTGTAATAATTGCGTGATAATTTAAAGTAAGCAAGCACGTAAAACATAACACAGACATCTCTACGTTTGAGGATTCATTTCTGTTTCTCTGTCTGGCTGCGTGTCCGTTTGCTTCTCTTAACACAGTATCAATCAATTAGTTCATGCAGAGAAAATAACATATTTCATTCACAAACTGGAGGAATACAAAAGGGTAAACAATATGGCAGTGATTTCTGTACAGTGTTTGAATGGTGCTGACATGGGAGAGTGGGAATCATTGTTCCGTTTCCTATTGTGAAATGAACTGACGGAAATGAACTGACGGCCGTCATTTAACTAATCTCTTTGTGTCATTCGTTTGAACTTTTGTTCATTTTCCTTTGCACATTTTGTGAGAAGGAAGGGCTGAGGAAGGTTAAATATCTACACAAAGTGAGGGAATAAAAAGAAAAGGGAGCTGGAAGGAAAGAGGGAAAGAGACACGAAGCTGTGTCTTAATTGCAACATTGTACAAGTGCAGTTGTGTTAAGAAATCAGTTGTTGTGAATGCGAAAGCATTAGGCTGGAATTAAAGGCATTTACAAAATTTCAAGTAAACTACTTAAGTGATATTCGGCAGATAAAAGTCAAGGCTAGGCCGTATATTTCAATTCTAAGTATGTTGTTGTTTGTGTTTCACTGTAGTCATAGCGAGGAGAGATGAACAACTATTACGACTTTCTCAATGGAGTTTACATTTCAGCTTTACTCACCTTTCAGTGCTCACATTGAGACTGCAAGAGTTTGCAGACACTCATGCACCGGTTACATTGGTGAGATGATCATTTCACATCAGTGTGTGAGAGTAAAGACACTTAATGCAGAACAGGGAGAACACACTGGCATCATCCTCCCCCTCTCTCTGTCTCTCTCTCTCTCTATCTCATTCTCAGTCTCTCAAGTGATGCAATAAGGGATCTGGTAGACCGATGCAATTTATTCAGAGCACAGGTTCTAGGGTTGGTGTGTGTGTGGGCGTGTGTAAAATAGTTCCTGTGAACCAAAACATTGTGACATTTTCTCCCGTGGTGCTTTATTTCGTGAATCTCCACATATCGTCATAATGTTATGCGTAGCTACGCCAACAAATACAAATCATTTTCCTTGGGACGCTAGATTTAGAAACATAAATATTGGTTTGAAGTCAAATTTCTTTCGTTATTCAAACTTTGAGTGTATACTCAAAGAGTGCAGATAGATTGGATGAGTCTTGGTGATATATGGAGAATTCAAGAGCTCCAGAAAGATGGCAGCTACAACTAGTATATTCTATAATGTGCCATAATACACACTGAAAAAGTCATTTTCGACTGTATGGTGAAACACTGGCAATATATTGCACGGGGACTAGAGGCGACACTGTAGGAAGTCGACACACAGAGGGAGAGAGGAAGAGGGAATAAGAGAGGAGTGATAACAGCTGAGCCAGTGACAGTCAGATAGACGCAGTAATTAATTTCAGCTCTCTCTCTCTCTCTCAACTTCCACTCCCAGTAGACGGGCCCCATTGTTGCCCACTAATACAGTTATTAATGGAGGCCACCACAGTCAATCAAACATTTATTTTATATCAAGTTCTCCACCTCATGGATTATCCTGGGACTGTCTGTTTGAGAGAGAAAAATGTTTGTTTCTTTGACGCATGCGTGTATTAAAAGAGCTGGATATGGCAGAGTCAGCCTGACTGACGATTTGTCTTCGTGCCAAAATGCGGCACTGAAACACAGTTTCATAAACCACCATGATTTCTGTATATTTATAGTGCGAGGCGTACAGTAACCTATCTCTTGAATCCGTAGCCCCCTCATTTTCAAAACACGAGCCGTGAGTGATTGTAATATAACAGTTTGAGTCAGAGACGTGTGTTTGCGTAAGGTATCTAAGTATAGTCCGATAAGCGTTGTTGTAGCAATATGTCATGAAAATAGGCTTGTGTGGGGATTGAAGAGGAGTGACCTTGTTTCGCAGTACCTTTCGGGATATATCTGCTTATATAATACAGTTATGCTGGCTGTTGTGAATGTGCTACAGTCAGGCACAATGCAGCTAATTCATTGTGAAATGCAGTGACCTGCCAAGAAACACAGAAATCATTTTTTAAGTAGTTTCCTTTTTTTTTTCCTGCCAGATTGGTTTTGCGAGAAACCAATCTGGCAGATGAGATTCAAGCAAGGAAGGATAATTTAAGTCACATAAAAAGCCCTGACTGATTCAGTCTAAATTGCTTTAAACCTAATAATACCCAGAGCACAAAGCAAATGCTTAAATCTTAAATTGTTTCAACAAGGTATTGAACAGCCTAATTGAGGTGATATATCATCAGCACCGCTCTCAGTGCTCAAGGCTTTGATTGTAAAATGGTGTGTTACTTGGCTAATGAAGGTTTGGAGTCATATCATTGAGGAGCCTTTCATCAAAAGCGAGCCGTGTTTAGCCCTAAAGGCTAAGCAAGTATGAGAGGGCGATTTGTTCTCGTTTATTTGTCCATTATCTCTGACACAGAGAACGTGTTTGAGATGCTTTTCTTTTACTTTTATGGAATCATTTTTAGAAATAAAGGCTGAGGTAATGTGAGATCTACATGGGTTTGGGTGAATATGCACATGTGTGACTGTGTACAAATGTGTGTGAGTACATTCAGCATAAAAGCATACCTGCGTGTGCACACTGACATTTTTATAACCCTCACTATGGTGTATGCATTTCCCTGCGTGTTCTTTGTCCTCGCATGTCCGCATGTGCACATGTTTGCACCTGCGTGCAATACTGGTCTGCTGGCCTGCGTCTCGTGTGTGTGTCTTTGTGTTTGTGCGTGTGCGCGTGTGTGTGTTTGTGTGTGTGTGTCTGTGTGAATGTGTTCCAGGAGAGCCAATGGCTGGACAGCGTCTCTCTTCTGATCAAGGATACACTGGAAGGGGAGATGCTGATGATCGACAACCTCTCCGGTTCTGTCTTCCACCACTATTCTTCTCCTCCACCCATCTGCAGAGATTGCAAGGGCCATCCACAAGAGGTACCACCATGAATACACATGAATGAATATATATATATATATATATATATATATATATATATATATATATATATATACGCAGCACAAACAAACACTCATACACCTCATGAGGGCAATAGCTCAAGATATTAAATGCATCCTTGTGTTTTAAATTCGAGAAACAGAAACAGAACCAAAGGCATCCATATTTTTGGATAAACATCTGGATCTATTTATGACAATACCACTTTAGTATTGGCACATTAGGAACCATGTTGCTAGACAGGGACACTTTTATGACCATGTTTATCAATGTTATTTAAAAAAAATCAGCCCAGCAACGAATCTAGGCACATTTCAGGCGAACATTACAGTACCCCTCGCTGTTGCTGAGACTCTTTGGCTTGACAGCTGTGTTCAGTCAGTGAGTGAGTGAGGGAGAGAGAGAGAGAGAGAGAGAGAGAGAGAGAGAGAGAGAGAGAGAGAGAGCAGCACATTCAGTGGACCACTCAGCAGTCAGACTGAAATATAAACTGATTGTATGGTGTGGAAGTATACATAGTGTATTTGAAAAAGGCCATGGTTTAGTTGCTGTGTTCAGTCAGGGCATCTTACCAACAGGCTTACTCAGTCTTGTTTCATTATCTTGTTTTTTAACCAGCTCAGCTTTGAAGCTCTGAAATATAAATGTAAATGTTAAGATTTTGTGGACACAAATAATTAAAGATAAGTAACATTTACCATTCTTGATTTATAAAATGCTTTTACTCCTTTGCATGAAATTAGGACCAAAAGATAAATTATTCTGAGAAGTCTGGGTCCGTTAGGAGTGAGTTCTTGTTTTGAGATGCTTGGTAAACATGGCCCCAGGGGTTGGATGAAAATACTTGAGGGACATATTCAAATAAACTCACACTGGATGCAAGCACCAAATAGTTGTGAACGTAGAAATAAGACTAAACGACACATACCTTCTTTAGCACACATACCGTATGTATACACATCGAGAAAAATATACAGAAAACAGTATAAGCAAACATACAGGATACACACACATGCACACACAAGGGGTTTCAGTGCCCAGTGTGTTGTGAGGAAAAACACATTTTTGCCGACATCAACTGTGTTACAAAAACTTACCAAACTATTGCTATGCAAAACCAATGAATAGTAAAACTCAGTAGTCCTGAAACCCTGAACACACACACACACACACACACACACACACAACCATGATGTCCGGGAGCGGATTATGTGCATGCACATTGGCAACAGGGATGCACACGTGAACATGCATTTGCATGTACTTTCATGGACATAAACAAACACAGGGCTTCATTCATCGCACAAAGCAGTTTGTTGTTGAAGTGCATGCTTTATAAAGCGCGTCAGCGACTGTATGCGCTATTGTGATGCAGTATATGAACATGGAATTTCAGCCCTTTATTAAACACAAGATCATTTCCATATGTGCAGAAATGTGGATTAATGAGACCCGTTGCATGCGTACACACATGCAACCATTCCTGATATGCATGCCGATATGCACGCAGTAACACTGTCCTTGACTTGTGCTTGTATTTTGGGGTATTTTGTAAGCAGGAGATCCTGCATTAAACACACTCGCAAACATACTGTCCTCTGGCAGTGTTCTCCATCAGAATGACAAAGTGCAGCGGGTCAGCTCAGAAGAAGCAATAACTGGGCTCCACACCTCCTCACCTGTCAGTCCTGCTTTCTGCCTGTCTGCAGATGTCAAACCATCAATCTTCCCTCGCTCTTTTACATGCTTCTTCCTCCCATCAGTCCCTCTGCTCCTCTGGCTATCCCTCTATCTGTCTCTGATTTACTGTATCTGACCCTGTACTGATGTCATTCATTTCCCAATGTCCTTTAACCATCAGACTTGCATATTGTTTGTTTGTATGTGAGAGAGAGCTAGTGTGGGTGTGTGCCATTTTCAGACAGATGAGTCTTTCACTGCTTCTGTACAATGACGTTGTGTTTAAGGGGACAGGAAGGAGCAGCGGGACACCCGGGTGCAGTGTGTGTGACAGTTATTCATCAAGTGACTGCCTAATAAGAGACTGACTGCAGTCGAGTCTGCAGGGAACTGTTGAATAGAGTAGCGAAGGCCTTTGACGTTGATGCAGTTGCTTGCATAAACAGGCACTTTTCAAGTCATTTCTCTGACTCTATTTTAAGAGATTCTGCATCAGAGGTGCAGCATCTCACCATTGTGCATTTGATAGAAAACAAAAATGTATACATTGATGCAACTACGACACAAACATTGAAATACTTAGCGAATCATTTGAATCACCTGTGTAGCAACATTTCTTTTGTGGCTCGTGAAAAAGCCCGTGTGTCTGTGTGTTGTAAATTATCATCTTGATTGCTGGTGCACTTGTTTCCTATGTTTTACATGAATTATTGCTTACCATGTCCACATGCCATGTGGTCATGAGATTTCAGTCATGCTTATTTTCTCGTTTTATTTCATTGCCTCCCTGCGGTGCTGAATGAAACAATGCTTTGCCTCTTCGCTCTCAGGCTGCGGTGGACACTTTCAATTAGTTGTTGCCGGAGTCCCCTTACCGAGGAAGCACATGTGTAGCAAGTCCTCCTGTACCCGTTATGCCTTTTCCGTTGTACCTGGAGGCTCATAAACAGAAAGGAATACAGAGAGAGAAGGCTGTCGTTTCCATTACCTGCTGATGACTGTACCAACCGATGACTCACATGGACCCTTTTCAAGCTATTTACGACCCAATTCTGAGGGACGGAGCAAATCAGCAGATATGGTGCTGTCACAGTAGCATTAGGGAGAGCCGGTATACTGAGACAAAGCAGAAAAACTGCAAAGCGCTCCTTTAAATTAACGAGTTTCAATGCTATGCGTCTGCTTTGCTTCCTTGCCTCATCCCACCGTACCTCTTTTTCTCTCTCTCTCTCCCTCTCTCTCTTCCTCCCTCCTTGCAATGGTAATTTACTGCTACATATTGGCTGTGAATCATTCTCTATGATCCTCTTTGTCTTTCTCATAGGGGTACGTGTTAATATATATCGCTAACAGGCCTCACTCCATTGGATTTCACTGGGCCCTTTTTAAGTACCCTTCTTAATGCTTCTCTCTGGCTATTTATTGCTCCGTCTGGTTAAAGAAACACTGCTTGAGCTCATCATAAAACCCCCAAGAACCCTGAAATTCCACTCCAACTCACTGTTTGCAGTATGTTTTGAAATTGTGTTGCCATGGGAAAGGTAGAGAAGAGTGTCAGCCGAGAAGCTCGAGCTCTCAGGAGGCTGATGCAGCGATAATTTAAAACCAATTCAGCAGTCATTATGAGCTGTGTTACCCGATGAAACATACTCAGTTTGAAAACATACTCAGTTGGCTATAAGGGCAGAATTATGAGGTTCTGGTGCAGCTACACCACCACTCTTGATGCAGGTACTGCAGGTGTTTACCAAAACACATACATGCATACACCGGCTGTAACGCACTGCTTGGATATATGCCTCTGGCCCTCTCATTCAGCCTCTCTTTTCACATGTTTTTCTTCAATTAATGATGACAATGCAATGTTGTTACTTCTTGAAATCCCTCACCCTGTTCTCTTTACAGACAGGTGCCACAGCTTTTTGGCCACCTTGAAATTGTCAACATTTGGTGAAGCGTATCGAAACTTGCGGGAGGTTTTACTTATCTTGTTTGTGCAGCTCACATCGGCCTAAAAGAGATACTGTATGAACAAAGGAGTCACGAGAGACATCTTCAAAACATGGTTGCTGATCCTTTAGAAATGTAATATCTATGTACACAAAGATGTAAGATACTGGTTGTTGTGAACCCTAGAATAAATCATGCAATATATTATGCACTAATAAATGAATTACGGGACGTCTGAACGGTTTTGTTGTTCCTATTCACGATCCCTTCCTGTTTTACGACATGAATAACGGAGGTACGTTTTTGCAGCAGATCAGGCTGGCGGAGATAGAGCAGGCATCGCTGAAATCAGAGCAACTGTCAGACAAGTCCTCATCCCCCGCTCTGCCAGATGACCTCAGCCTGGACGAACATACTGCCTACCTGCTGCTGGCGCGAGAGGGCAAGGTGGGTATGAGCAGAGTGGTGAGATGGGAAGATTAGAATAGACACTTCTGAGGCTTCTCTTTAAAGCCAGCGAAATATAGAATACAATATGCAGTACTGATATACACATGCCCTTATCCCTATGACTCATTTTCTGTGAGGCCAAAATGAAAAACAGTGTGAGGAAATTGAAATGTTTTTCTACAAAGATAATACCAATAACGAAAGAGGATCTGAGCTTTGATCAGTGGTAATACTCTGCAATTTGCAAAGATGTTCTTGTTTTGCGTCACCCAGTATTCGCTCCATATATATATGCTCAGATAAAAATCCTAATAAAACGGTGATCATCCCAGTAATAACTTTCATGTACTGAATAATGAATGTGAGACGGAGAGCTTGGGAGTGAGCACTTGCTTTATTGTCAGCACCACGGCCATTTAGTTGGGCTGTATACCTGCCTGTCAAATGTACGCACAACGTTGAGGCCAATTAAATCGTCATGCCAGTATAACTTTTTTTGTGTAAAAAAAAAATAAGCTTTTGAGAAAGAAAAAGATTCAGTCAACAATATAACACCCATTGCACCATCAATTCACAGTGGTTAACTTCTATGCCCACTATTTTGATACCGGCACGCTGTCGCAATCCCCCAAGAGGATGAGCACAAACAATGGCAGAAGTTCTCAGATAATTGTTTTATACTCGTTTCAACACAAAACAAATAGCAATTATAAACTCTGTTTCATAGGCTGTCTCGTGAATTACAGGTACAACCCTTAGGCTCCAACGAATCCTTTATCTCTCTCTCTGTGTATCAGTGGAAACTATCTTGTCTTTGAAGAATCCACAGTCTCTTCTCATGAATAAAACTAGGCTCTTCCTAGTTGCTGTCCTGTGTGGCTCTCACACCTCCCTCTCCCGCACCCACTCTCTCCCATTTCGACTTTATCTTTCATGCTTGTCCTTTCTCAGTGCGACCCCTCTGGTAATTGCACACCTTCTCTGCACCTCCCTCCAGCCCCTCTATCCCCATCCCTTATCGTCCGTCCTTCCTAGATATCCTCCACTGTAATGGGGTAATGCTTCTTAGTTCTGGATAGCCAGAGAAGCCTGCTATCACCAAGCTAGCTGTGAAACAGTGCTCATTAGAGGAGGGGGGAAAGGAAAGGCAGAAGGCGAGAAAGGATCGAAGGTTAAGGATTTCATTTTTCTAACACTGTTTTCTAAATAAAAGTGTCTGTGTGTGTCTATGTGTGTTGCATTAAGCATGTTTGGCAAGGCTGTTTTAAGTTTGTTTGGGTGTGGGTGGCTGCCTGTTTGAAAGGGGGCTGTTCAGGGGGCAGGACTGAATCACTCAGAGATACAGTAATACACGATTGGAAGCACAAAAGCGTACACACGCACATGCACAAACACACTTCAGTGATTCTGCAGTCCCTACATGATGGTAATTAAAACGTACGAGGTGAGTGCTTACAAAGCGGAACTCCCGCCTTAATCTACCTCCTGCTTCCCGCTTCCAGCTGTTGCAGCCATCAGACAAACTGACACGTTTATAACCAAACATTTATTGTTACAATATCTAACATTAACATGACAATAACGGGCTCTTTTAGCTCATAACCAGTCCTCGCCCTTTCACTCGCACTTGAATGAAAAGCCCGAGGGATGACGTGAAACAGAGGCCATGTTTGATATCTGCAGGATGCCAGAGGGGCTGTTTTTTGCTGTACTCATTTTCTATCAGGCTTGGTCCAGGAATTGTTACTTAACAAAATATAATGCTAATCCTAAACCTAAATTGTCCTTTGCAGAAGAAATACGGTAAGAGCTTATGTCTTGCTGTGGTTTTAAGCTTTTTTTCCGCACACCAGTCAAACCATTTCTCAGCACATAAATTATCTCTGTTTTTATTTTGAACCTTTCCCAACATGCTTGATTTATCTTCTATTTCAAATTGAAAAAGAAAAACACTTACTTGATTAACCTTGTCCTGGAGATTAATTGGAAAATACATTCTCGTCAATGTCAGATCATCTGTTCTCTTCCAGGGAAGGTGCAGCAGTGACTCCCGCAGCTCAGAAGAGGCTGAAGGTGGAGGAAGTCATGCAGGAGGCCACCAGACTCGGACCGTGGTGCAGAGCCAGGTGCAGGGGTTGGGCCAGCCCTGCCGGGCCCTCAGCACTGGCTTTGAGGTGGAGACTGCACTGCAGGAAATGGAAATGCAAACACACCAACCACATATGTGCTCGCCTCACTTTAGCCCTGGTGAGTACAACCAGATAAAGTAAATCCACTGGGCTACCACCAATATATTCAAATATGTATTTGTACCACTAGTTCATTTCTGATTTCATGTATTGCTGTTTTTCTGGCTTACATGCCAAATAAGATGGTGGGTAGAATTGACTGTAGCACAGGAAAGACATAATATGTACTAGAAATAATCGGGTTTTGTTAAACAAAAGCAAAGTTTTTGCTTCCAAGATGTAAATCAAAGAGAACATATTGTAAAATTATATTCACAGAAAGAGGATTAAAGGAGGAACTACATATGTTCCAGAAATGTACCTCTCAAACTTGAGGAAGTGAGCATACAGAGGGCACTTGAATAGCTTGATATGATATGCATCACATCTGTGTAGATCTGCAGATCGTGCAGGGTATTACCATAATTCCTTTTTTTTTCTTCATTTTTAAACCAAATGGCATCACAAAGCATATACTCGGACATTAAAACATCAACATATTGAAGCAGGTGGTCCTTTTACCCAACGCCCTGCAGAGCATCAACTCACGACGTCCACCTGCAAGGGTTGTGCTTAGCTTGCTGACTTACTAGCTATTAATATACAATATTTAGATGAAAAAAAATCCTTCTCATTCATGTAAGGGATATTCACAAGAAAGCTGTAGACAGCCCATGCATTGACACCAGGATGAAAATGGAAAGAGTGTATTTCCTCTTCAAGGTGGCGTTTCCAGCAGCAGCAGTGAGGAAAGAAACAGAGGAGGAGGAGGAAGAGGAGGAGGAGGGGCCAGTGGCATTTCTCCTCTCTTCCATCTGCCTGCAGAGTTCTTCCACCCTGCAGGAGCAGCCATCCCAGCACCTCCCCGCAGTAGGAGCCTACGGTTGTCAAGGGGCCTTAGACTGACCTCCCCAGACTCCTGGGCTTCGCTCCGCTCCCCAGGAGCCCATAGCAAGATGCTCTGTACACAGGTAGGGGGAGAGGAGGCGAGGGGCAGAACAACAGATGAATAGGTTATTGGACAGAGATAGTTGTGAGGTTTTAGTGTGGAAGAGGCTTCAGCATTGATTGAAGAAGTCATTAGATTGATGTAAACGATGAAGCACGAAAAGAGAATTATTTTTTGTGCTTATCTGGGTGAGAAATGGCCTGAAGTTTGGTCACTGACAGCAGATGATGAATTATTCTGAAAACTGGTTTTTAACCAGCATTTAAATATATAACATGATGTTCCACTCTGAATGTAAAGAGTTGGATTCATGTGCTTTGTTTTTTTCTTCCTTCTGTCTTCAGTATCCGTCCCACAGTGACTCATCCCTTGCTACAGGCAGCTCTGAGGGCAGCCTCCAGAACACCCTGGAAGAGGGACTGAGCTTCAGCGTCTCTTCACCACAGAACTTGGATTCGCCTTTGCCGACAGCTCCCTTACCACTCGTGTACCCGCTCCCGTTGCTTGAAGACAGCAGTGCCATTTCCTCCCCAGTCCAGACCCTGAGACCAAGGCCGAGCCCCTCATCAGCCCTCACCCTCCAGGCCACCAGGGGCCACCAGCGTAGCCAGAGCAGTGGCCGCGGTAGCACCAGCCCGGGCTACGGCCGTGAAGACTCAATCGACCCTTCAGACGAGGACCTGGGCATAGGTATCGGATCATCGATTGGTGGTTGTGGCTCCAGCCAAGCGGGCAACAGTGAACATTTGTCAGAGACACTGAGCAGCTTGTCGCTGACATCGCTGCTGTCGCCCAGCTCCCTGGTGTACCCAGGAGGGGGGGTGAAGAAGTGCAACAGCACAGGCAGCCTGGACCAAGGGGGGATGCTGCTGTCGTCCCGGGGCAGGGAGGGACGCAGGGAGATTCTGGGCTTGGAGCTTATGGACCCCCAAGGCTTCTTGGCCAACCCCTGGACGGGGGTATTAGTTGATACAAGAAGAGGAGAAGGACGAGTTGAAATAGGAGATGGCGAGCAAGGGTTCAAAGGGAAGAGCTCAAGCCAAACAACAGTAGGGCCTTGTCGGAAAAACAGATGAAACCTACTGTTCACTCTTTCTTTGTCTCTCCATTCCTTGGATTTAAACCCATAGCTGTCCCTCTCACTCTCTCTGCTTCCATCAGTGAGAGAGAGGCTCGATGACACATGATGTCCCGTATTCCAAAACCAAACCCTCATCTTGCCCCCTCAACCCCTTTCTATACATTTGTGACAAGCCCATGTCCTATTTCGTGCTACCTAGGGGAGTGGTCTTGGTTATAGACTACTGGTGAGGATGTGGCCTGCAGAGTTATGGCCGTATACCCTCTTGGAGGCTGTACCTGTAAGGGTGGACATGGAAGGTTTTGCTCACAATTGGAAGACCGGGAGACCCATTCATATCAGGGAGTCAAGAGGAGCAAAGACAAAAGAGCTTAAACCTAAAGACACAAGAAAGAGTCTTGTTGTTGCTCTATTCTAGTTTCCTTTATCCGGTGTCGGCTTGGGTTCACTGAGGTTAAAAATGCAAAAATAGAAGTACCCAAAACTGAAATAGCCCTTCATGCAAACAAAGACTGTTTCGATCCGTTTATGTCTCAGAGGCAGTGCAGCAAGTAAGTGGGAGGAGGCTCGTAAAATGGCAGAATATATTAAGGCGGAAGGAAGGCTGGGAAAGGAGAAGGCAGGTCATTTGTTTGGCTGGGAAAGCAGAAAGCGGATCTAATGTCCATCTGTTCTGGCAGACGGAGACAACAAGTCCTATTCACTCCTGGCACAGGACCTTCTGCTGAGTTCAGAGTAAAACGCAAGGTGGAGGAGAGTTCAAGAGTGTGTGTGCTCATAGTCTGTGTGAGAGCACTGCCTCGGGTATCAAAAGGCATGAATTAAATCATTCTCATCACTTCACTATACCTCTGTATTTTTTTTGAAACAGAAGATAGGTATCGACTGATCAAAGCTGTGTGCCTCTGTCAACTTAGTCTTGAGTGGCAGTGAAAAATTAAAAGAAATTGACAGATTACGGAGGTATAACCGTGCATGGAGTGATTCGTGAAATTGGTTATTTTTCTTTCTATCTCCAGCATCTCTCACTCTCTCAAACATGACGAAGATGAGTATGAAAGAGAGCTTGGTTGGATGGAGCTTTACAAACCCCATCAGAAGAAATAATGTGTGCATGGGGCAGCCTTGTGTGCACCAAATAAAATGGTTCACAGCTACTTAATAAAGTGAGACTTCAAGCACACTCCTTTTGACACCCCTTCCTCTCACCATGCTTAAGGATTTGTGACGAATGGACAAACCCACAAGAGTTGCGCGGGACCTTGACTGCATGATGGAATTTTTTTATCTATATACAGAACTGTATCAAGATGTCAATGTTGGGTGATAACCATGTGATTTCTATTCCACTATTTTTGTAGAAAAGAGAATAGGCACGTGCAAGTGTTGCCGTTACTTTCCCCATTTCACCCATACGATCTCTTTGACTTGTTGTCTAGGACTTTTTGTCTGCCAGTGGCTTCCAGTTTTATAACATTTTTTAAGGTGTGGACGGTGTATAAAACAACGAAGCAAAAAATTTCAAACTTACTTTGTGCGCTGAAGTGATTGTTCCCTCCAGCACATTTCTCTTTGGGAACACCGGTTCCTCATGGATTTTCTTTTTTCTATTTCTTTTCAAATGTTGGACTCCCAGGGGACAACCAGAGATGGGAACAGCCATATTCACTCAGCACATGAGGATCATTCTAGCTCACAGACATTCCTGGCTGTACACAGGGAACTTTGTTTGCTTTTAGCCTCCTATGCTAAAAAAAAACAAACATGAATAGCGTAAACCATCTCTATGAAAGCTTTAATTTGAGAGTTACACCACAACATATCGATTATGGGCACATTAGTGTGTCTTAAGCATGGTTCTGGGATTGCAATACAGTATGCCTTTTCTTGAAATGACACATTAATGCACTCATCCTTTCCTTCACACAGACACTATGTTGTAGCAACCCTTTCTCACACCATAGTTTGACATCAACAGCTGATACTGTAACAATGAACAAAACGTTGCATCTTTTAATGCAAGCTAATTTTGGCTTCTGCCGCTTGATTGATCACTCCATCCAAAAAGGAGGTGTTCATCTTTAAGCCTGATTTCTAGAGGTAGACTGTTGTATTCCTTGTGTTTTAAACATTACCTTCGGTTTTTTTTTTCTTCTCAAAAACAATGAGGTGATGTGAGAAAAATGGAGGGTTTTACCTTTTTTTTTATCATGCAAAATCACTTTGATGACTATGTTTTACCACATGGTGTTGGGTATTAATGAGTGATAGTAAAGACAGTTGTGTGAGTGTATGCTTGTGTGTGTGTGTGTGTGTGTGTGTGTGTGTGTGTTTATGACTTCAGGTGAAGTGATTGCCTTTTCCTGAAGTGTCCTGTTTGTCAGTGAGGATACCTTCAGATTAAAGGTTGAAGAGGGAAAACATGGAGCAACCAAGGGCTGTTTTAGCTTCAAAGATATATCCTCCTATATCCTAAATCCTTGTGTCAAGTGAATATGACATCAAAGGTTAAAGCCTGACTACGCAGCAATAAATGTTCAATGTGTATGCCCTGAGTAAATGATGTCAATGTGATTTTTATCTTCTCAGAATACCACAGTATTCATTACTGTCTGGTTTTGCTTCTACTTGTCTGAACTTACCACCAATCAGATAGCACCTCTGCCCTCTCGGAAACCAATCAGTAGAGAGATGGGCTGCAATTGGACAACATGAACAAGTGAGGTTATTGAACTCAGGTCGGGGGGTAAAAACCACTGGTAAATTTTTAAAGATAGCTGTAAAGGTGTGCTCAGACTGAACCCAGAGTCAATTTTCACCTCGCTTTATCTGCACAAATTAGACTGCTGGAGTGTTTATATGCTACAAACAGCCAATGCACCCACAGTCCAGATGTTAGCTATAACAACCAACCAGCTGCTTGTGAGCAGTCTGCTTTTGTACAGTACATGTGTGCTACACCTCTGAATCAGACCAATTTAGTTGTTTTCCTCCAGACTCTTTTTCCCCCTCTTGTCTCTGTATGTTCACAAAGCGGAGTACAACAGCTCGGGACAAACACACATTCTTTGCTGAAGTTATAACACTTTCACTCGGTGTGGACGCAATTTTGCTTGAATTCACGCTGCTCTGAGTAAACCTGTGTCCTTCTCTACATTGAAGTAGTATGCAATCACGCCGCCTCTAAAATGAGCTTTGCCCTCAGTCTGAACACACCTTAAGAGTGTACAATTCACATGTGAACATATCTTTGTATTTTGATCTGCATGTGTGCATTGCTGCCAGTGACCATGATTATATCATTAGTATGCATTTCATAAAATTGTACAAAGTTAAAGGGAATGCCCCAGTGTTTTTTGACTGCTGCTATGAAACCACTAAAAAAGAATCAGACCGAGCCACAACAAAAATACATTTCTTCCAACACATTATTCAGATAGTTATAATTATGTTTTAATGCCATTTCTCTTAATACTTGTTATTTACATTTAAATAATGATCTGACATGAGAGAAGGGGTTGAGTCAAAACGGTCTAGAGCAGGGAAAAGAAAGCCAGTGATAGGACAGGGACAAAAGCAGGACGTGTACAGAGATGACGTAGACAGCTGGATGGTGTAAAGCCAACAGACAGTGTGAGAGACTGAGGTAGTGAGGCTGGAGGAGCAGGAGACTTCTCCAGACAGCTTGTCATCGGCAGCCTTGCCCAGCAGAGCCGTCAGTGCGAGAGAGAGCACATTAGGCATGCACGCTGAACTCCGAGGTGTTGTTTACCTCACAGCCCCAACCAGCCAGCCGTCCACCTCATCTAACCTCTCAAAACCAGCTCTCCCTGCAGGCCTCCTGTCCTTCAAATGTCACTGCAGGAGGGTGGAGGTGAGCGGTAAGCGTGCATGCGTCTCTGAGACTGTGAGTGCTCTTGAGTGTGAGTTGATGCGGGCCCAAACAAGTAGGTTTTAGTGAATATATGTCATTGCTTCAGTTTTCTCCAAGGTCTAAGAAGTGGCCTGTCATCTCAAATTTTTTGATTTGCCTTCTGTCACCTGAAGAAAACAAGTGACCTCTTGCAACATAAAAGGTCAGTTTGCTGATTTGGTCGATTTCCTCCCAAGGCAACAACACACAAAGTGCCCGGAGACATCAAGGCCCCTTTGGTCCACGATCATTTTTTCACCTCTAAACATTTATAGTGCTTCTGTACCGGCTTCTTTTCAAAGACGAACATAATTCTAATCTCTTTGTTTGAGATATTAGGTCAAAAGGTAGAAATACTGTGGTGCCACCCCAAAGTTTTGTCTAACTCTGATAAACAAGGAACAAGCAGCTGTGTCTCATTAATGTGTTTGTCTCCGGGCTCAAGAGGGAGGAACTGGAAACTTCTGACAGCATCCAACTTGTTTTCACAGAGGTGTTGCTTTTTTTCTTCCCGGGGGAAGTACGAAGCTTTTTATTCATAAAGTGCATCAATTAGGGGTTTTTAGTGCTCTGTCACCTAATGAGTGTCTTTGATGTGTTTAGAGGTGACACTTTTCCCTCACTCTATCTCTTTCTTCCTGTTTATATGATCACATCAGTCAGCAAAACCTGAACCCACACCTGAGTCTGTCCTGATGCACACATCTATCAAGGTAGTGTACGGAAACCAGCTCCTGTTGGCCGTCAAGGCTAAATGCCCTGGGACATTGATTGTATCACAGACTCCCGAAAGCGAGACCGATAAAAGGTTGTGAAGGATGAATGAGGTGCGACTGAAATGAGCTGACTGTAGAAGATCAGAGATATGTAGACATGTTAATGCACCCACCCATCTTCTCTCTGTGTTCTCCACTCTCACATGCAGAAACTAGTGAGTCTGCAAAGGAGTTAGCTTGTCTGAGGATCCCCCTGCCCTCTCTCTCTCTCTCTCTCTCTCTCTCTCTCTCTCTCTCTCTCTCTCTCTCTCTCTCTCTCTCTCTCTGTTCTCCGTGTTGCTTCCGCTTTACCTCTGCAACATAAAGCCATTAGCGGAGTAAGAGAAGCTGTGACAGCTGAAACTGTGAGATTGGGAGCAGTGCTGACACTGCTGGTTTCAGCCTTGCTGCGCTTTCATCGCGAGGGACGATTGACTGGTTTTCTCAACACCTGGCCTACTGTTTAATAAGATAATAGTAAAAAAAAATACAGCAACAGTGCTGAGCGACTGGTTTACGCTTTGAAAGATATTCGAAGGGAGCTCGGTTCAGTCGTATGCCGGGCTGTGTTTCTTCAAACAGACAGATTTGAAATCCCAGTTCAAGCTGTCGCATCTTTGCCTTGTCTGAATTCAGAACTCAGCAATTTCCCTTAACATGAAAACTATTTTGAAAACTGGCAAAACTCCCTCGGCATTTCAGTGGAATCCGCTTATTACATTCATTACATTGCTGAATTGTACGTATGATTGAGAGCATCAGGAAGAAATAAACCTTGCCGACCTCTATTTGACCTGCAAGACAGAAAAAAAGAAAAGGAAGCGTTAACAGGTGTTTTTATGGAAACAATGTACCAAATGACAATGAAAAATACAATGATGAGTTGTCTTATGCAACTTGCAAGCTGAATTTGTAATAAAGTGCAAAACAAAGTTTATCGTTTGTCCTCCAAATTGGGTAGCCTCCAGAGCAACAAAGGCAGCACTGGAGTCATGTCACTGTGACTTTAATAGCTGTAAATCAAGCCGATTCGCTTTGGAAGAATATTGTCATTGCGGCTAGTCAAGCCTTATAACTATGAAACTCAAGATTCAGCCTTATAGTTTCAAGGCAGAATCAAGGTCCCCTGCTGCATCTGCTGTCTTCACGTCTGGCGATTCAAATGTGCATTCTTTGGATGTAAGAAATTTAGACTGTGAGGTGAAACTAGTATATTATCGTACATAGTAAGTATAGTATCTTAGTGGTGCTATTTTTCTGTGTATGTTTTTCGAGCTTGTGTGCTGCAAGTGTGCATGAGTACCTCTGTGGCTTTCTCCTTTAAAGTGTGTGTGCGTGTGTGTGTGTGCGCGTGTGTGTGTACAGAGTCTATTTCTGTGTTTCTGTGTTAAGCCGTTTAGACAGCCACCTCCCTCCCCAGGTTCATGTGAGGAGAGTTCCTACGAGTTCCTACTTATCACCGCAATTAGGCGCTCTGCTGAGCGTGTAGGCCCACACTGGGAAAGCATTTCTCCTCCAATGGAGAGCCTGTCTGCCCTGTCTACCTAAGAGCCTGCTGTGTGTGTGTGTGTGTGTTCACACAGACTCTCCCATCTTTGCTGAAAATGGTGTTTTAAGCACCCATTTTGTTGCAGCCTGGATCAAGAAAGCCACCAAGGCGTCCTTTGTAGCACATGTTGTCCTTTGTCCTTGCTGTGTCTGCGTCTGTACTCATACACAGTGACAATATCGCCGTCAGACAGACCTGGCTTAGAGGGCAAAAGAAAGAGAGAAGCAACACTGCAGACAAAAGACTACAAGAAACGGGTGGAAAGATGAATGAGGGTGAAACAAAATGGAGAATGTACAGAAGAAAAGTGCCAACTAATTTACGAACGCATCAGTGAGACGAGTAATGAAAAGCAGAGTGTGTCACATTGCTACTGTAAACACAGATGGCGGATGAAACATTTTCCACATTTAGCTCTTGAACATATGTTGTAGATCCACAGGAGGCCAGGAAGTGAAACCGAGGCCAGCACTAGGAGCACAGGATGTATCCATAGTGAAATTACACACTGCACCGTCTGCATTTAAAAAGACAGTGACAGTTAAGGTAGAGGGTAAAGGGAAAATATTGGCATTGCATGTTTCTGCAAACCACAGTTAAGTTGAATGTGGAAATTTTTGCCTTCTTATGGAGCGAGTGACAGAACATTGTTGAAAGTTATGTGGTATGAAAGTCCGCAACGGGTGGGTGGAAGGTGTGGTGGATGGGTCCAACAAACAGAGGACTCTCATCCAGGAGTTCATGTTCATGTCTTGTGTGAAACCAAAAATAAACCTTGACTTTACACTCGGTACGTAACGTTTTACCCAATGTTTTACAACGCAACTTTTTTTATGTATCGTTGTCACGCTTCTTATTACTTAGAAAGTCTGCTCATGGTAGCTGTTTATTTACGCTAGTTACGTTGTTGACTGTTACATTACTTTGGTGCGTTATTATTTTAACATGTATTTATTTTATGTTATTATTTTAACATAAACCATGATGTGTTTTTTAACCTTAACTAAATAGTTTTGTGTCGTTGTGTGTTTCTGCAAACGTGATACGAGGCTGATATGAAACGTGTTAACAAAAAAAAGGTTTCGGTTCCGAAACGTTGACATTCGACGTTTTGCGTGGTTTGCAGAAACGTACAATGCCAACATTTGTTTCTGGAGATTGGGTCGTTACACTGGAAGTGAGTAAGGAAGGGATGATAACAGCAAACAAAACCTGTTTCTGTGCTTATATGACCGATTGATTAATGTTTTAAGACAGGCTTGAAAAATGGTGAACCTGTCCTGTCATATTTCACTGGTTTTGACAAATGACATGCATGCTTGCTTGTGTGTTATTTAGTCGTACTGGTGTGAGCAAAGGGGGTAATTGCATTCAAATGAGTGGCTGTAACACTTTTGATGTCTGGGGCTTTGATGCTGCTGTGGAGGGAAGGGAGACGAGGTGGGGGCAGATACTAACAGGCAGAAAGAGAGAGGGGGAAGAGGACAGAGCAGATGCCGGGATGCTTCGAGGAGATGAATTTATGAAATGATTGGTCTGGAAGAAGGAAGATCAATGATGGAGATTTTAACATGAGCCCAGAGGGGTTCTTTTTTTATTTTGGTGTTTTCCGGTAATGGTCACATTGTTAGCTTATTTTTACAACACCACAGTATATACTAATGAGAGTGGCTGAACCACACCTGCTATCATTGAGCTCATTTGCCTATTTGTGTGCATGATGTATAAACATGGCTGTGGTTTCCACTTTTCAAACATTCTGACCTGATGAAGATCCAAGTAGAATCGAAACGTAGTCAATGACAAAACAATGTTGTGGCATTGAGACAGTGTAACGGCATAAATTGACTACTTATTGAAGTGGTTCGAGGACAACATTATGGGTGTATTCGAGACACTGCAGTAATCAAAGGAAGGAACACAGATTGATAGAAGTAGATCAAAAAGATCTTACCTCACTTTCATATTTGTGTACTTGGCTCCATACACGGATAACCAAACAGACCTCAGTGTGATCAGAAGCACGTCAATGAGGCTATATTTGTTTTGCTGGACGTAGATGGGAATACGTCAGTAAGGAGCTGGCATACATTACAGAGAACAAGAGACAAGTAAAGAGACCTCTTGTCTCACTCACTCACTCAGTCTCTCTCTCCTCTCTGTCTATCTTTCTGTCTGTCTCCCTCTCCCTCTCTGTGGCTCTCTCTATCATACAGTCATTCAGGTCTTAGATATTTTTAGAGGACTTTTCCCCTCTCACCGCCATTTCAAATTAAAAGCCCCACAGAATGGATTCCAACTGGAATGCTTATGATGAAGTCTCTCATTTTAGTGTCAAACATTATGATTCTGTCTCCTCTCCCCCTCTCTCCCCCACCCAGTCCCACCCCTTTCAAAATAAAAGCCCCACAAATACAAGATTCAATCCAAGAGTATGAATCTAAAATGCAGAAAAGAGAGTAGCGCTATCTCAATTGAACCTGAATGACACTACCGGTAACATTGCCGTGTGTATATGTTGCGATTTCTTCGGGCAGTAGAAGCCACACTGTCAAACTTTCTTTCAGAATTTTCGAGTTAAATATTACGATGAAGGCTTCACACTACAATCTGAAGTTACAGAAGAGCTGAAAATGAAAAGAGTGTTAAATTAAAGTGTACAAGTAACAGCAAACGACACTACTGTTTTGTTAACTTTCATGTAAGTCCAAATACAATCAGCAGGACACTGCAGGGAAACTGACAGTCTGTTATGTTACAAACACTGAAGCGCATTCACACACATTCATTTTCTTAATGATCTTAACAGGCTTACATTTATGATTGCATCGGAGATACACTCAAAACATTTGAGGCTTAAGACCTGGCAACATGATCTTGCCACGCTGCTGGTCGACGCAGGAAATATCATCTGACTCGTGCACGCAGTGTATGATGGTCACAGGAATGCATGGCCGCTGCAACCAGAGTCCTTTCAGTACCCTCGACGTGCGTGAAGTTAATAATAATAATGCATTTTATTTGAACGCACTTTTCATTTTTTTTAAATCTCAGAGTGCCACAGAGCCAGTACATAGTAAAAACACAGTAAAAAGCATCGTTAAAACATAGTTAAAAAATTAACGATAATAAAAACCAGTGAATGTACAGATCAATGCTGCTCGCAGCTTTAATTGTTGTATTTATTTTTCTATTAAAATGTGTACACTGCACTCTGGTGCTGCCTTGTATGCATGTGTGGTTACAAGTGGTTGCTTGTAAGTGGGTTGGGTGTAGTTATGCATGATACATTGATAATACATTTAAAAAAAACATTCTTTCAGTTATGCATTGATTCATTTCCTGTTGCAATGGTAATAAAACAAGGCAATACAACCATTGTATTCTCTAAATCTCTCTCACAGTGAAACACACAGAGCATGTGGTGTACCTTGAAAATACATGCTTTGTTACTACTGGTAATATCGGCGTGTACATATATTGTGACGTCTTCGGGCAGTAGCAGCCACACTGTCAAAATGTTCTAGTTTATTGTAGATGTTGATGGATTTAACTAATAAAGCAAATCAGACTTCTGTGATGAACAATTCGACAGTCACAGATTTGCGTTGCCAAACAATAAAGCCCACTTGACTCCAATTTAAATGCATTACACTCCAAATAAAATCCAATTTGACCTTCCAAATTGGCTTATTCTTATTTAAGCTTGGCACATTGGGTGGAATGTGGACAGGTATTTCATTAGCCGCATGGTCTCCAGTGACACCGCAGGCTGATTTCTTTGGTTTATTAGTTTTACAAAAGCTGGAAATGTGTCGCATGACCCTGTTCTGCTCTCTCGGGGGCCATGTACTGTATTTTGTTGCAGATCTCTTGTTTTTGTCTTCCCTGTTTTGTAGCAGATGTTCTCTCTCCCGCACATATGGTATGCAGTCATCCACAACAAGAGTACAGTAGATGTCCACTCGCCCTTTTGTCACTCTGTATGCTCAGGAAAGGATTTTGGGAATGAGTTTTGGTACGTACGTGTTTGTGTACTTTGCCCGAGCAACACTTTGCATCCGTATGTTGTTTGAAGTTTTGAATGTCATGCAAACATGAGTCAGTAGTAGAAACATATGGTAGCAGTATTACGTATTCAAATAGGAGTGTGTGTTTCATCAAACATCAAGCGGGAGCTGGTGGAGCTCGAGGTAAGCTTAAACCCAATGTAAACAAAAGGTTATCTGGATGTGTAAAATGCGTATATGAATGTATAAATATGTGTGTGCTTGTGTGTGGCGCTGTAGAGTGAACCTGCCCCTCGTTTTAAGGTGAGAGTCAGGTGATGTCAGTCCGCACTGTAATTTCCATTTCAGTGCACATCAGTGCAAATGTCAGTACTCATTGACTTCATTCCCAAGAATACACACACACACACACACACACACGCACACACACATAAAAGCACACATACATAAAAGCACACACTATGGACACAAATACTCCTAATTTACATACACTGAATACCTCGATAGCACCGCTGTTTACATGTGTGAAAAAAACACTTCCATTATGATTTCCCTCTTATGTTTGTCATTGTGTCCATGCCACATGTTTGGGAGATAATCTGAAAATGAATGATTCATTTTCTCATCTGCTACTTTCTGAGATATGTTTTTTGCGTCTAATCTCTCCAGCATCTCCTCCACGCTCCCCTGCCCTTCTGTGTGTCTCTCTCCTTCGCGCTCATCCTTTACATCAGTGCTGTGGTTCGCAGAGTAAATCCGCCGAGCGGAGGTCGCCCTTGCTCAGTGCCCGGCATCACCTGTAATATCCTCGCTGGGGATGAGCGTGGTACTGATTTGCATGATGACACAGCATCCGCAAGACAGCCAGCGCTTCATTACTCACTCACACACACACACACACACACACACACACACACATACCGAATGATTGCAGGGAAAGTAAGTGAAGCCCCACACACACACACACACACACAAATGCAGGCGTAAAAACACCTACACTGAGACACACAAGCGCACACAGATACTGTACATCAGAGTAATGCCATCTGACACTGCTTGCAGCTGAGCAGTGAGCACACATATACATGCATTGTCTCACTAGGTTTGGAAGCTCGTGTTTAAGGATGCTTAAATATCCAGGTATTTCAAAGGCTAACGCTTTGAGCCACATCCACCAATTAGCATAAGAGCCTTGCACGTTAAACCTTGCCTGTCAATGACTTGCCTGTATAATCTCACTGCTGGCGAGCATAGCATGCATTGCTGCTGGCCACAGAGCATCAGTGGACAGGTACATGACTGATCTCTGTACAAGGAGAGAGGGACGATCAATACGGAGCTGTTGAAGCCCTGGATCGGTTAGAGGCCAAAGGATTCACAAGGCAGAGGCCGCCGCCCAACACCCTCCCAGTGCTTCACGGTGTGAGAGCAGTGCATTAAAGCTTATACAATGTGAGTGTGTGTGTCACAGAGAGAGACGAAGTGAGCTTTGCTGTGGCATCTGCAGAGAAATATGCCTGAATGTCCCCTCCCTCCTGTCATAAGAGAGTAAGAGCATGTGTGCATTTTACTCTCTCGAAGGTGCCAGGACACCCACCTTTGTGAGCACAGCATGGATCAATAACTGCTGAGCAAATTTATTGCACAGCCGGCACCTTTAGCTGGGAGACTTGTGCTCTGCCAGGAATTACAGGTTTGTGGGAGATTTACACCTTTAGGTTAGTGCTAAACACGCCTGTGCCGTTGTAAAGGACGAGAGCAGTAAAGGCAGTGCAGTTCCACTAGACTTGGATTAATATGGCTTAACCTGTTCATTCCAGTGAGGGTAAAGTATTCTGTGTGATTTGAGTGCATTGTGGGGCGCACAAACGTGTTTATATATTCCCTCCGTCACATGTACACCTGTGTGTTTATATGTCGGCATATCGTGTTGGAGCCCCTGCCTTCCATGAACGCACACTAGTTCTTTGAAATCACCACGGCCCAGACTGCGTTTCACAGGGCCTCTATTCAAGCAGCTGTTCCGCTTTGAAGCCCAACACGAGGCTTTTATCTTGTTATCCTGTTGTATTCCCCCGCGCGATACGTTGCAACGTCCCGAGGGGTACAACAAATACCCAGGGCCCTCCCTCTCATCCATAACACACAGCCGACAATGACGGCAGGAGAGGGGGGGGAAGAAGAAAAGGGTGTTTTATGTTTGAACGATTTATGTAATGACGAGCCTAACTAATCAGATGCATAATTCATGGCACGGAAAAGTGTGGTGTGAAAGAGAAAGGGTGGGTGGGTGGGTAAAGGAGGAGACGAGACGGCACCATCAGCATTTTCCTGGCGAGGTGAATACTGGAGTGTGTGCTTGTGTGTGGCAAACATGCTGTGTGTGTGTGTGTGTGTGTGTGCTTGACCAACAGAAATGCCATTATGGGCAAAGGGTGAGTTTGACTAATGACATGAAAAATATTTGTCAAGAGCTTTACTTTGACCTTATATGACAAAAGACTTACACGGCAAACACAGTGAGGCGCAGACCAGGGCGTCTCCAGGGCGTCTTGGACTCTAAGGTGTCGAAGGCTCCGCTTATATGCAATCCAATGATCGGTCCCGCGACATTTCGCCATAGAGGTCAGGTATATACAAAACAACATCATCAACCTTTGTGACCACTAATACAGACCATTCATTCACAGAATATTCTCTTGCAAAATACAGTCTTTCATCTTCATCAAAAGGTTAAATATCCATTTTTCAATACAAGGCAAAAATACTGTGTTCTTCCAACCTGACTGATTTCAAAGTCAATATGTGCTTGAGCATCTTAACACATGCGTTCATGAACTCATTTTTCAATTCTTATTAAAATAAATAAGTTATTTGACAACAAATTCAATAGAATCTAATAGAATAACTTCAAGTGTAATTCAAATTGAAGATGACCAACGTGTAATTCAAGTCTCCTGTAACCGATAGCTAATACAATCATAAATAACAACAATGAGCCTATTTAGGTCTGTAATATATAACAATGAGATCGATGTTGCTTCCATACCGAGGGAAAATAACAACAGCGGTTCAACACTGATGAACCTTGAGAACAAGAAGCACTTATGACCGACACAGATTTAAAAAGAGCATTATGGATCCCACTTGTAATGAGAAGCCTTCGGGTGCCACCGTCTGAGATCAATAACTAAATTTAGGGGACATCAAAGGCATTAATGACGCTGGAGCGCATCACAGGAGTCCACTTGTTTAGTATGCAGCTCAAATGAAGCAGATATGTGTTTGTTACCCGTGTTATCTTTGGCTTGACGTAACAAACAGGAGAGGCTTTCAGTGAAAACAGCAATCTTCTATAATGCTGCTCTTTTCGTTGTTTTACATTAGTCAGCCAGACTTTGGTGGTAATTGTCATTTGTTCTGCTCCAGCTCTCCTCCAGGTTTCTCTCCCTGCTGGCTGTGCAGGGAGACTCAAAGGCCGGTCTGTTAGCTCTGTATGCGGACTTATTTTCATTCCACCTGGTGCATATTTACTTCTGCCCCTCGTCAGTCTTTCTTTCTGACTCCTACGATGCTAATGAGTTAGCTGTTTATCTGAATTCCAGAATTTGAGTGATGTGATGCATCAAAAATGAGTCCATTTTCATTGTTTGCTCCAAAGTCCAGTCTCTCTGTAATTCACCTTCTAAAAAAAGAATGCAAGTCATCCTGCAGAGAACAAAGGTCTCCCTCCTGTTTTATCCTCTTCTCATTCTCTCCGTCCAACTGTTCCTTCTTGAGCTTTCAGAGGAGGAGACAGCACAGGCTTGTCCCCACTCCAACGCCCACAAAAGGGCTTTGATGCTCAGGTGGGTGGACTGCAGTGTCTCACTGACTGCCATCCTGGTTTCTGGCTCCGGGTGGCTCATCTACGCCCAGAACTGCATACACTGCAGGAAAAAAAAGAGGGAAAAGAAAAAGCCAGAACATAAAGGTAGAGACAGTCATAGAGAAAGACAGAACGAAAGCTGCTGGGCTGTTATTTGTTGATTCTGAGCCCATTCCTGTGGTGGAGCCATCTGCTGAGGGAGGCAGTGCAAACACTAAAGCAAGATTCTCTCTGGTTCCCTTATTACTGTTGAGAATTATGATCTTACAACGTGCCGGTGAAACTGCAGAATGTTTAACTGAACACAGACAGTCTAAACATGTCGAGACAACTAGAAATTCCTGGAAAATGTAATGCAGCACAATAGAGCAGCACTATGTTTGTGAATGTGATAATGCTCAACTGTTGTTGAGACTGTTAGAGAGGAGATGACTCACCTCTGGGGTGCTTTTAGAGGCTTAATTAGTGGTGCTGTTGTCCGGGACAGCATCACACTGACAGATGTGTTTTGTTCCCACATGGGGCAACACGGATAAACACTGCAGTCGCTCATGAAGCGTCTTCAGAACTGCTTCTTCAGAACTGCTTGTCACTTTATATGTGGAGGTGAAGGAAGGTCCTCCCTGGCCCTGGATTCTGTCTCTGGGGCCAGCTGTAGTGTGTACACACACTGTGTACACAGGAAACGGGCCTGGAAGTGATGATAGTCTTCCTTTAGCTGACTGATCTTTTCTTTTGAATGAAACTGGGGAATCCAAACTCCATACAGGATAATATAACTCACTATTTGAATATGACATTGATTGTTATTGATATAACACCCATGTAGGAACAAAGGATGCACAGTCGTGTGTGTGTGTGTGTGTGTGTGTTGCTTTCTTGGCAATTTGACCCAAAGCTTGAGTCTAGATTTTGCATGAAATGCCTTTTGATTCTTTAGAGAAGCATTACATTTTTCTGTGAAATGTTCTTTTCCGTCCATCATTCTCACATGAGCACTGATGACATTTGAATGACATGCTGTATTTGCGTAGCCTTATAGAAAGCCAGGCAGCTCACAAATTGTGTGTGAATACGTGTCAGTTCATTGTTTAGACACTAGTGTCAAAGTATTGAGTTGTTAACCTTAAAAATGAAGGAATTAGCGACACGATGACACACAATGAAGCCATTCATATGTTACTGTTTAGTCCGTGGATTGTCTGAAACCACAATCAACTGGTTGCAATGTGACACATTAGTGTCTGACTGCACAACATCGTGAAACACTACAGCCACCATTGGACTTAATGGGGAAACATGGTGCGATTGTGGGCGGAGTAGGTATTAAAGTATACATTAGGGCTCCAGACAAATAGGTTAATAGAGGTGCTAAAACTTACTGGGCCTAAAAGATTGAATTAGGATTAAGACTTTTGGCATACATAAAAAAGAGAAAGAAAAAAAACTCTATAAAACATACAATGCTGGAATTTGAGTATTTCTGCATCGCAAACATTCTGCCTGTGAGGACACTATCACCAC